>NW_009704776.1:0-210 GCF_000703405.1 Apaloderma vittatum
CGGGCTAATGTAGAACATTTTGGCTGTAGAGAAACAAACCTGGTTTTTCCCCTCCAGGAGCCACGGGAGGGCTTTGCCTGGTAAGGAAGACACAGCAAGGAGGGCGTTGTGGCCAGAGCTGAGGCTCAAGGTTGTTGCCTCCTGGCAAGCACAAGCCCCGGGCAGGACAAGGTGCTGCCACTGAAGGCAGCAGTGGCTTGACCTGACAAG
>NW_009704776.1:241-7625 GCF_000703405.1 Apaloderma vittatum
AGCCATTACTGCCCAAGTTACACCTAAACAGGGGCTGAGCCACCATTCTGCGTCCCCACGCCCAGGTGCTGCAGTCACTCAAGAGCAGTGTTGTCCCCTGACAGATGCCACTGCAGGGCACCAGCCAGAGGCCAGGACCTTGCACTGCCATCCCTGCTCCGGCAGAGGCCAGCACCCTTACCCAGCCTCGGAAGAGTGTTGGGCCAAGCTGTTCCTTCACCCAGCGCCACATTTCAATGTTTTTTCACACTTAACAGCTGAGGCAAGAGGCAATGCTTGCAGGAGTGGGATGGAGCTGATCCACTTTACTCATTTGTTTAAAAAAAGTAAAAAAAAAAAAATTTGCTTTACTTACCTCTTCACTAAAAAATAATTGTGTGGTAGTGGGCACATGGCTCACCCTCATCCATCACATTCCTTTTCCCCACTCCTGCCTGCAAGCACGGCACACACCATGCTGGGACTGACGCAGGCTAGAGCAGAAGCTGACACCAGCAGCTGCACCCGTGACATTAATGACCTTAAGAGAGAGAAAGCTCAAGACAAGCTGTTTCTCACAGCCTTGCTTCATTTAAGCTGCACAGAAGTAACACGAACCAGTTTAGGTCCTTTAATCTGTCCAAGACAGGGTGCTGAAGCACAAATGATAAAACATTCTGCATTTTTACAGCAAAAAAATGCTACAGAAGTTTATAGGAAAAAAAAAATATTTTTGTACATGGGTAAAACATTATAAATTCAAGACAACTCACAGACAAGGGGTAAAACTCCCACATCTATCACTCATTTTTTAAAAAGTTCGTTTGAATAGGCAAGCAGCCAAAATGGCTTGCTCTCTTCTCTTCCTTGAAATGAAAATTGTATCTTCCAAGTGGCTCACAGTACTGCTTTGCATCTTGGAATGTCCTCCGAAGGCTCCGCCAAGATCAAAGAGAATAAAAACCCCCGGAGTCCTTTCAGATAGTCTCAGAGAGCAGGAGAAGGGAAAGGAAAGGGGAAGTTTATTCAAACTTTATCTTCTTCCCTTGTGGCTTATGATCTCCACCTCCTCCTCTGCCTCCTCGGAAGCCACCTCCCCTACCTGGGAAGAAAATCATGACAAGAAGCAGAGTTACAAGCATCCCTGCACAGATATCAGTGCCCTTCCAAACTCATCCTGGCACAGGACAGATAACAAAGTCACATCTAACACTCTGTGGCAGTACCACGCAATAATACCAAGAATGATTTCGGCCTCATTTTTGAGCATGGCCCCTTCAGAGCAGCAGCATTTGAGTCCTCTTACCTCCGAATCCTCTGCCACCACCTCGGCCACCAAATCCACCTCTTCCTCCTCGGCCACCTCCTCTGCCACCACGGCCACCAAATCCACCGCCACGTTGAAATTCACCCTTCGGCTTGGCAAAATCGAGGATCACTTTGTTTCCGTCTATCTCTCCATCCTCCATGGCTTCTTTAGCTGCTTTGGCATCTTCTGGAGAGCTGAAGTCCACAAACCCAAACCTGGGGCAACAGTTAAGAGACAGTGAGACTCCACAAGCTGTAGCACCCCCTACAGGTACTCCACAGCAATCCCTTCGGAAGCAAACACCTGCACTTCCACCCCACCACCCAGGGACCAGTTTACTTGTAGAACAGCAGTGGCTTGTCACAAACGGATGCCCACTGTGAGTCTGCCAGTACTGAACAGTTAATATCCTTCTCGTGCGAATCCATAGGCTGCCACGGATTTGTTGGCAGGAAGGAGCTCATTGAGAAGTTGAGCACACGTGGCCCCTATAAACAGACCCAAAGCTGGAAGCTTCTTCTCTGGTTCCATGCAATTTACCAGCTTCAAAAGATTTACCCCCACGAGCAAACGCCCTGTGCTGTACGTATAAAGCAGTTAAAGTACAGCTTTCTTTGTAGCAACTGAACTAATCCCAGGCGATGCTTAACATACCCTTTAGATGAGCCAGTGTCTCTGTCTGTGACTATTCTAGCACTTATAGAGCCTTCAAATGATTCTTTTAGTGTCTCCTCTGTGGTGTCCTCAGAAAGGCCTCTGACAAACAACGTTTTGCTTTGCTCTGTGGGAAGAGAATGCATTCAGAGATCACTAAACCTGAGCAAGGCAAGCACTGGTTTCTAAATGTCACATCCACATTGCGCTACTGGCTCCTAGAACAGCTCATGAGGCTCGTTTTGAAGTAACAGCTTGGGCACAAGTCCTTGAAAACTTTTTCAGTTAGAACCCAACATCAAAGTATCTCCATCGGCCAACCTGGTACTGTTGCAGCAGATTTTTTTTAATAGCTGCTTGCATCTTATAAATAGAGATACTAACTGGACAGACACTGCTGGATCAGCACTTGACTATCTAGAGGATTTCCACAACAGTTTCATCAGCATTTCAGATAATCAGTCATCATATCCAGCACACTCACGATGCAAGTCTTCCACTCCACAGACATGCCTTTTTGTTGTTTTTAAAAGCAGCCCTAAGTTTGCATGAATGGTACACTCCTGCTGCCTCTGCCTCAAGGTCAAATAATCAGATACAGAACACTTACGATTAAATCCTCCTCTTGCATTCGTGTTCCCTTTCTGCCACGCTGGTGAACTGAATTCCAGTCTGATTGTTCTGCCTTCAATCTCTGTGTTGTTACAGGAATTCAGTGCCTCTTTGGCATCCTCAGTTGTGGCAAATTCTACAAACGCATACCTATTTGGAGAGGAAGATTTCGGTCAGCCTGGGAGCACAAGGGGTCCCATGGAATCCTGTGGAGGCAAGTCATTTGCAACACCAAGTCAGGAGAAAGGCACGACATACCCTTTAGGCCTGCCCTGGTTGGTCTGTGGCATCTTGATGGATGAAGCCTTCTTAAACAGTTCTTGGAGTGTCTCTTCTGAAGCAGCGTACGAGAGGTTGTTGACAATCAGGGTTTTTGACTCCCTCTCTCCACCTCCTATGGAGAAAAGCCAGTGCTGTAATAAATGCAAGTTTGGAGGAGAGCTCCTTCTGCGTTTTGTCACAAAACCTTCTCTAGGGTGAGAGCAGTTGTTGCCCCCTCCTCACCTCGAGGTGAGGCACAATGTCAAGTGTGATGTTGTTTTGGTCACCTAGACTAGTTGTCCAAAACATGAAACATACAGGATGCAGCAGAGCCCAAGTCAGGCAAAACATCCCTTCCCAACATTTTAGTTTTCCTGCAGTGCTTCAAGCTGCTCTATCCCTAGCAAACTTCTAAAACAAGTGCAATTAAATCCTAAATACCATTTGCATGCAGTTATTGGTTTGGAAAAGTACCTTTCTGATGATCTTGCTGGCTCTTCTCACCAGTGAAGTCAATGACCATGGCACGACCATCAACCTCTGTGCCCTGCTTCTCCTCCAGAGCTTTGTTTGCCTCAGCTTCTGTTTTAAATTCAATATAGGCCATCCTACAGCACAGAAAAGAACATAAGCAAATGCCTCCTTCCTGGAATGACTAAGATCATTCATGAAGATGGGGCCAAGGATGTGGAAAAATGCTTAAAAATTAGCATTTTCAGTACTCCTAATGTAGCAGGTTCTTTAAGGAATAGCTAAAGGACACGTGAGCTTATCAAAACATGCCAAGAGGCTGAGGAACAGCAGACATCCAACACTCCTCTTGGCTACATACCCTTTGCTGTTTCCATCCTTGTTCATCACTATTCGGATTTCTTGCGCATTTTCAAACACCTCTCTCATTTCATCTTCAGTTAAGCGGTAGGGCAGATTCTTCACGAACAGCGTTCTGGCATCTCTCTCTGCAAAGAGAGAAGAGTTACTTTCACATCTACACTGCCAGTTCAGTGAGGCTCAGTGAATTTATCGAGCAGAAAATAAACTACATTCACATCTTCAGAACCTGAAAAATTAAGAAAGTTAATCAGGCAGCCATTGCACACACCTTTAAAGGGCTTCAAGCTCAGAAAACAGGCTCCAAACCTTCAGAGAGCCACACTTCCTCCTCAGCACCCCCAAAACCATAATATTTCTTGGGATCACATTTCCAAGATATTCCAGTCTGAAGTTGCTAGTATTTGAAAAACTGCTTATGATATAAAGCCCAAACAAGAAAGATCAGCCATCAGTAACATTGCATGCCTGCTCCAAGACTCGATTTTCACAACTTGTATCATGTACAGTAGTTCAGCATTATGGGTCCTACCTTTCTTATTTTCTTTCATCGTTTCCTTGCTCTTTGCTTTTTCCAGTTTGACTTCCAAACCCATTAACTTCTTCCCATTCATTTGGAGAGCTTTATCCATATCTTCGGCAGATGAAAAGTCTACGTAGCCAAATCGCCTGAATGAAGAATAACCTTATTATTTAAGCTGCTCCATCTCTAGTAGCAGAGAACACAAACAGAAACCCAGCACCAGAGAGAACCTCACTGGTCAAACTGGGCTGCTGATAAAATGAAGCGCTCAGCAGCCCACATAACCAGAACAGGAGAGAACCGCAGCTCTGTACTGAAGGGGCAGCTCTGCCTTTAGGAAGGCAATTTCTGAGAAAGCTATAAGCCAGGCAAGCGTGACATCCCCTTTCCAGCTTCCGTACGCTATCAGGCAACCGTCCTGGCCTCTTGATGGGAACAAGTATCACCAGTTACACCTCTCCAAACAAATTACCGTCAATTAGAAGAAATGAATGGCAAAATTCTACCAATCAACTCACTTGGAAGCGCCAATTCTGACATCTAAAACTTCAATATTCTTCTTCCCAAAGAATTCTTTGAGACCAGTCTTCAGTTCTTCAAACTCCTTGCTGGGGGTCAAATTTCCCACAAAAACGGAGAAAGGTGAATTGGGCCCTTTAAATGAAAATATAAAGTTGTTGGTTTGGGTTTTGGGGTTGGTTTTGTTTTTTTTTTTTTTCAAAAAGGTATTTTTATTTTTTTAAGAACTGGAAGCCAGACTCCAGATAGCTTTAGCACATCAGTTTCTGCTCAAAAGTGACATCACACTTCAGTATTAAGTCCCCTATAATCATCATTTGTGCTGCTCCACACCGTCTCCCTTCACAGGTACACGTCTCGGGTAAAAGCCCATCAAACGAACACCGTTTGACAACCCCAAAACACATACCATCCATTTTCTTTTTCTTGGCCTCTGGTGCACTTTTATTGGCCATTTCTTTTTTCCTTTTTCCAGGTGCTTCCTTGACAGGTTCTGCAATAGAGAACAAACACGACCACTAAAATAGAAGTGCGAAGCAACTTTTCCTATACTGGATCAAGGCAGGAGCATTAACCTTTACACCCGTCACACACAAGATCTTCTCTTGCCACTACAGCAACTGCTCCTCAGCCCACATGGCCATGACAAGACAAAAGTGTTGCTCGGGCATCTTTCCTGTTAGAGTTATAGTCCCAAAACCACTCACTTTCATCCTCACTTTCCTCCTCGGCATCCTCTTCATCATCCTCCTCTTCATCTTCGTCATCTTCATCCTCCTCCTCTTCATCTTCCTCATCTTCAGATTCTGCCTTGGCTTTCATTGGTGTGGCCTTTGCTGGAGTGGGTTTCTTCACCTGAACAGGGGTTGTGTCCATGGCTTCATCTTCAGACTCTGAAACAAGTTGAGCACAACATTCTAGACACATTCGAGATTATGCCCCTTTTGAGACTATGAAAGGAAAATCTTGTGAAGTAAACCAATGTTTTTCATGTCTCCAACTGGTACGTTCTCAGGAAAGGAGTTTAATACATTTGTTTTTCTAAACACTCCTTATCCCTCAAGTTATACTGCAATGAAAAACAATAACTGTTCTCCAAAAGGTTAAAATGGAATTTTACTAGCAACAGGGACACAAACATCCAGGCTGTCACATCTGAGGGACACCAGGAGCCAGTGAGAATCGCCGGGCACTAAATGGACAGAGTCACACTCTGTATCACTCCCATTAATCCATGAAGTTGCTCCACTCCAGCTCCTTCTAAGCCTTTATTAGTTTAACGTATTCTAACTTACCATCATCTTCGTCCTCATCATCCTCGTCATCCTCATCCTCTTCATCAGATTCCTGCTTTGCTATCGCGACTGCAGGCTTTTTGGCTGGTGCTGCTGCAGGTTTTTTGGCTGCAGGCTTCACAGGCATTGGTGGCTCCTCTTCCTCATCTGCACCAAGAGCACAACAGCAAGCGTTTACACACACTACCCAGTCTTCAAACCTCCCCAGTCAAGTAGTTTTTTCAGAAGATTTTGGCAGAGTTCAGGAAAGAACCAGGTGATGCTTCACATCACTGCACGTAATGCAGCTACAGCCCAAGTTCTCCTCCAAACGTTACCAATTCCCACCTTGCCTTCCTCACCTGCTTTTTATCAACAAACCCTCCTCTCACATGTATTAAATCACAATGAACTTTCAATTCCAAAGATACTCAAATTCAGCAACCTAAATGGATGAGCTTTAGTCTTATACAAGTTTTATTGTAAGCCTTATTACTTTTACAAGGATAAACACATATTCCAAAAGTAACTTACCAGAATCTTCTTCCTCTTCCTCCTCTTCATCTTCGTCTTCATCGTCATCTTCATCTTCCTCCTCGCTCTCTTCTTTCTTGGCATTCTTTCCATTTTTTGCTCCTTTGGTGACAACAACAGCCTTTTTAGGTGATGGAGCAACAGCCTTTTTAGCTGGAGTAGCCACAGCCTTCTTGGCGGGTGTAACAGCCTTTTTCGCAGGAGTAGCAGCCTTCTTCGCAGGAGTAGCAGCCTTCTTGGCTGGTGTAACTGCTACTTTTTGTTGTTTCTTTGGAGGAATGATCTGAAATACACATATAAATATATAGCAACTGCAATCTAAAGCATATCCTTCTGACAGGACTTAATTTCTGTTAAATGACCATAACTGCCTGTCCTGTGGAATTAATAAAGCTCAAAATCAGCTTTCCCATGCTTTGTTAACAGACTACTTATGGACATTAAAATGTCTCCAAATGCCCTGGTCCTAGTAGCATTCAGTAGCTTTGTTTTTCAGTCTTGGCAATTATTTGTGTGTGATAAATCACTTATTGCTGATACTGTACTGGAATAATTAATCACCAGCTTGCTCATCAGTACTAGGACAGCTTTAACACCCTGTCAGTCCTTCCAAAGCTTGGAACCAAAGATTTAGCAGCAAAGATACTTTTTCCCACGTTGCTTTTCTCTCATGAAATCCAGTTCATTCTTTAGCCACAGTTAACTGGCAGACACCGATTATTTATTAACGCTGATTTTCTGCCACATACTATGTGCCCCCCTCTAACCCCCATGACACTCGGGTCACACGGCACACCCTTCCAACCCCACTTGCAGACCAATCGATCACCTCTTCTCCGCTGCTCTCTTCTAACTCGGAGGACTCTTCTTCCTCGCTTTCCTCCACCT
>NW_009704777.1:0-507 GCF_000703405.1 Apaloderma vittatum
TGCCAGAACATCCAGGCAGTGGTACTGGTACCAGGTGAGGTGGTGAGCAGCTGGTCTCAAGTGCTTTGCTCCTTTGTGACGCATGACAAATTCAATCCAGAAGACAGCTCTGTCCAGAGGCTTAACTGGCTGGTCGTGGTGTATCTTGGATAACCTTAGAGCATTTTCCTTATAGCTGGGGGAGAAAGAAGAAACGAAGGACGTTTGTCACTGATTCTTGAAACAACTCATTCAGCACCTATAAGTCCTCTTGAGGAGAGTAGACAGCCCTGATTTTGTTTTCATCAACATTGTTTAAGTATTTACTCCTATCTGCATAAAATTGGGTATGAACAGTAATAGAGAGAGCCAATATTTACCAAAGAAAACTTATTTAAAATTATTACAGATACTCTCTTGAAACAACGCAGACACATTTGCAGCTTTTTCTGTTCCAATATGGAATCATAGAATGGCCTAGGCTGGAAGGGAGCCTTGAGATCATTTAATTCAACCTCCCATAGTGTA
>NW_009704778.1:0-562 GCF_000703405.1 Apaloderma vittatum
TCCTGCTCGTGGGACCCTGGACCTGCCCAGAGGGACCCTCAGAGGGTCCCCATCCTACCTCGAAGGGCCTTGAGGGACCTTGGTTCTGTGCCCAAAAGCCTCATGAGACCTTGATCCTGGCCATGGGAACTCCTCAGGACCCCAGTCCTGCCCTAGAGACCCTTCTGGGACCCTGAGCCCCTCCCAGGGACCCCGTTAGGACTTGGTCCTTCTCTAGGGGTCCCCAGCCCCACCTCAAGGGACCCTCATGGGACCCCAGTTCTTCTCCCACAATCTTCTCAGGACCCCAATCCTCTCCCCGGGACCCTGGTCCTGCCCCAAGGGCTCCCTTAGGATCCTGCTCCTGCCCCAGGGACCCTCATGGGACCCCAGAACTGGACTCAGGACTTGCCCAGAGGGACTTTCAGAGGATCCTGATCCTGCCCCAGAGGACCCTGGTCCTGTCCCCAAGACCCCCTGGGGACCTTGGTCCTGCCTGGGCACCTTCATGGGATCCTGGTCCTGCCCCAAGGACCCTCCTGGGACCCCAATTCTCCTCCATGGACCCCCTCAGGACTCCACC
>NW_009704779.1:0-1495 GCF_000703405.1 Apaloderma vittatum
ATTATTATTTGGGAGGGGAAGGGAGGGAAGAGTTCTAGGGGTGGGGTTTGCAATATAAAACACACAATAAAAACCTTAGTAAATAAAAACATGAAAAGCCCATCCCTCTGACTTGCTGTCTGCTTTAAGTGTTGAACTTCAGGCAACATGAGTTAAGATTCAAAGAAATAAAAAATCTTGGGTGGAATTTCAGTCCTCTCTTTTCTGTTGAACAGAGAAGATGCAGGATTCTGTCTCGCTTCCTGTCTGTATTTTCCTGGTGTCTTAGAGCTTTAGTAACGTGTTTACCTGCTGACACATCTCCACCTCACACGTTCTTATAGGAGGCCTGTATTAAGCTATTGACAGTAAACGTTTTGCAAATGTATGTGTGAAAATCCTTCACGTTGATGGCAGATATGGAAACTCCAGCTGACCACAGATCCTCAGAGAAGAGCCTAAGGAGCCCTACAACAGGATGCAGATATTAACAACTTGGAATAGGAATTATGACAGAAAGTAGACAAAAAAACAGGAGAAAGGAAGTAGCCATTTAGAGGTCTCAGACTAAGCTGGATGATGATGATGCCAAGGTCAGGACCTGATGTATTTTAGGAAGGTAAAACTGCCCTCAACTCTTAGCTTTGTTTCACTCCTGTGATATCCTGTTTGAGGTTTTGTCCAAACCCGCTCTGGAAAGTATGCACAGAATGGATGATCTAGGTCAGTAGCTCACACAGGAGCTCTACGGCCTCGGGCCCTTTCTTCATCGCCAGGAAAACACAGGGCAAAGCAGCTGGAGCGTGGCCTAGAGCCCACATCAGGGAGGCGTAGCTAGATACCATCCTCCCTGCTCCCTCTCCAACCGATTGATACCAAGAGCCTCTGTGCAGTGTCTCACCTCTGCCTTGCTGCTGGTCTCGCATTCCTTTTTCCTTCTCTGAAAGAAGAAGGAAGGAAGGAAGGGGATGCTAGAGCTGCAGTGAGAAGCAGGCTGAGGCTCAGCTCTTGGAATTGAGGATTTTCTTCTTTGCAAACTCACTGAGCTCTTTCCACCAGCGAAGTGATGAGGTTGTGGACAGCAGCCTGGCAAGACCCTCTGCTGACCTCTTGGCGCAGTGTCGTCCTCCATTCACTGCAAGCGAGATCCTGCAACCTCTGTGATGTGTCTCCAGGAGTCTGGCACTGGGGTGGGGTTGTGCATGGTTGAGTCCTTTTTCTATCTCCTCTGCAAAGTCAGGGACCTTGTAGCAGTGGGCACAGGACGAGCGAGCTCAGAGGAAGCAGCAGGTATTCTGCAAGGTACCCTGGTGAATGCCTAAAAGGAAAAGGGATTTCCACCTTTCTAGGGGAGATGTTACTAAGCCAGGAACCACCGCTTTAAAGGAACGACTATATCATACTGCATATTGTATTTAAATTCAAGAAAACCAGACACCGATGATAGTTGTCACTCATTCAAGCATGTACCTGCCAGCCCAAGGCACTGGTATGGCAGGGGGGCAAGAGCCGGAAC
>NW_009704779.1:1526-75149 GCF_000703405.1 Apaloderma vittatum
ATGGCGGCGGGACATGAGCTGCAAACATCTGAGCCAGACTCTGTGTCCCTGTTGTTTGTGGCACAAGATCACTTCGGGATGTGGAAGGGAGGGTGCGCACAAGGCATTGCCCCCATTCCTGTGCAAACCACAGCATGTAAAACGCAAATGCGGGTGTTGCTCTAGTCTTGGCACAGCTTGGCAGGGTCACTCCCTGCTGTTCCCTCCACCTTCAGGCAGAAGCAAGAGGAAATGGTGCTGAGTCACAGAGGTGACATCTCACTGCTCACACCCTTTTGGGACAGCAGAGGACTCTTCCAACCCCTTGCAGATATCCTGCTGCCAGGGCCGGAGCAGGCTGCCCACATGAGCTGCTCTGCAGCCACCTCCAGCTAGACTGCCCATCACACCACATGTCACTGCAGAGAACATGACTGAAGGGACCCCAAAACCTCACTGTGGGACTGGAGATGTGGTGAGGGGCAGGAAGATAAGGACACAGACAATGAGTTCATATCCTCAGGCAATGGGACGGACAGAAATCTTTGCAGCTCACGTCTGCCAGCAGGCCATGTACTTTGCTGGGACAAGGGTGCAGAACAGGAATGCACACCTCAAGGTGGGCGCAAAGTCCTGTAGCTGAGGGAGCTGGAGCCCAAGGAGGGAATGGAGAGGGACCAGGGTTGTCTCCTCGTCAACCCTGGCAGTGAGGTCCTGGGAGTCATGCTTACACCGAAAAGCTGACCGGGATTTTTTTGCTTCCCGTAGGCAAGGTCAGTGTTAACAGCTTCAGCGCCAGTGAACTGGAGACAGAAACTGCTGGCACCAGCGTGGGCCCAGCACCTGATGAGACAGGATCTTTCCCCTTGAAGGTAATTCTCCCAGGGGTAAAAGCCCAGGAACTGGGACATGGCAGCATAAACAAGGAACTCCATTTTGCTGGTGACACTTCAACACCACAGACTCCCTCCTCATCCACCTACGCTCTTGTGTATCCTGCCCCTCCGCCCTTGGCTGAAGTGACTGCTGATGGCCTGTGAGTAGGGATGTGAGTGGGTGGCCCTTTCCCACTACCAAACTAAAGCTGGGCTCAATGATTCCCCTCAGCAGTGCAGAAGATATCCTGTCAGGGAAAGATGCAGTTTGTGTTTGCCCTCAGGAATCAGAGGTGTTTTTGCAGCTGCTTTTCATCAGTGATGCAGTTCCTCAGTCACATCTCTCCCTTTCCCCATGCAGAGAAATGCTTAGTTTGTGATACCAGGGCCCCTCAGCCAGGATGTGACTGGCAGCCAGTTTGGTTTCTGAGCTTAAGCCTACACTCAGAAACCTGCAGACATTAAATCAAGCTGCTTAGGCACATTGTGAGCAATACCCCGCCCCTCCTTGTAGAGGCCTGGCTGAATACTGCCTTTCTGGCAGGCGGGAACAAAGTCGGGAAGCCGGGGCACAGCAAGGGCTGTGCCATGATCAGAGCCAGCACAATGCTGGGGCCTTTCTAATGTTCCCAACCCTGTCCCTGCCAGGCACTGGCCCTGTCCCTGCGTGTCTCTGCTCTCAGCAATCTGAGGGGACTGCTGTCAGGAGTGGCAAGATGTCTTCAAACAAATCCCCTCACTGCCCACTTTCTCCTTTCTGTTGAAAAGGGGATGAATTTTCACACAAGTGTCTGCACATTGGTTTTGTCACATCATTTAGAGAGGCCTCAGTCATTTTGTCTCGCTAATTCCAGCATGCTGAGTCTGTGCCTAAGGCCCACTTTGACTCCAGGTTCTGATTTTAATGGAGCTGAATATGGTGCCATCTACTATTGGCAAGTTAAGGGCAGAAAAATCCTAACTTGGGTCTGCCACTTAGAGTTGCAGGGAAGTTGATTGATTTTCTTTTAAGAAGGCATTGCAAACCAGCTGCCTTTCAGCCTCCAGCTACCAGCTGACCCTAATCACCAGCAGTGACTGTTCTCCTCAAGTCCACCTTTTGGCAGGCACCTGATTAGAAAAGACATTGACTGAAGTCTTTCAGCAAAGGTGGATGCTCTTTTGTTTTAATGGAGGAGAAACAACAGCCTGATAGGTTAAAATGGGATCTTTAGCCTGGGAAATGCCAAGCTCTTTGTAGAACTTCCATCAAGTGACCTCTTGTTGGCATGGACACTTGCAGGATGGGTGGGAAGGGAATGGGACCTGCCTGAAGATGTCCTGCAGCACAGTCAGGAAGGTGTTAACAGCATGTCCCAGTGCCACCTGCCTAAGCAGACTTTCTGTCTCTGAGAAGCTGCTCTCCCTGACTGTGCTGCAAATTACAGAGCTCTTCAGGGTTGTTTTTCCTTTCTTCCCTTTTATTTTATGTTTTTACACATCCACTTTCTTCAGCCGTGATGGGAATGAGGGGGGCTCGCCCACATACGGCTCACAGCAGCCTCTCTGGAGAAGCACGTGTGCTCTTCCCCTCCAGCTCTGACAGCAGGGCCGGTGGGGCTCACCCATGGGAGGGCATGGCCAGCTGCCCTCCCCAGCCCCTCCGCTGACTCCCAGGTGTTCTGTCCGCCCGCCTGCTGCGGCCAAGGGATGCTGTCAGCTCGGGCCTCGTGTGTGCCCATCACTGTCAGCTCCTCTCTGCGGAGCCTCAGTGCTGACATGCTACTCCAACGCACTGTGTGGGCCACTGCAGCCCCTGGGGTGGCTCGCTGGAGAGCTGGAGATGGGAGCTGTTCTTTGCTATTGCTGATGCTCTAGTTGGCCCAGCTGCCTCACCAAACTGGAAGCAGCTACCTGGGAGAAGGGAGCTCACCTCCACCACCCAGCATGGAGTGGGAAAGGCCTGGCAGACTTGGGAGTGACTTCTTGCTCTTAGCAAGGGAAGGCAAGACGGAGTACTCTGCTACTTCTTTGTAAGCATTTCTGCTTCCCACCCCAGGGGCACAGCCTGGGGAGGGAGCAGGCACTGGACAAGAGACATTGCTGGCCTGAACCACACCTGGAGCTCATGGCCACACTGCCAGGCAGGAACAGTGTCCCTGGTGGATTATTCACCTTTTCCTCAGTGCCTCAGGCCCCTCATGTAGCGCACAGTTTGTGGCAAAGATTTACTGCCAGGACAACTTGATATTTCATGTTGCTGCAAGCCTTATGCTGCTGAAAATGGTGTAGCAACTGAGAACATACATAGTTATGAGCTTTTAATCAGCTCTACCATGAAGGCTTGAGTGTGAGCCCATAGAACCATGGTGAGGGTGCTTACAGGAGCTGCAGATACCCCAGGAGTGAACAGGGAGACCCTGAGGCACTTGTGCATGGGTACAACACACGTATTTTCTTCCTTGCCTCCAGCAAAATGGGTCTCCAGAATCACAGAGTTTGGTTCAAGTAGCGCAAATTTTGTTCAAGTAGTATGAACGAAATATGAACAGGCAGACACCAGCCTTGGGGACTCAGGAATATCCCAAGAGCCCGCAAGTCACAACCACAGGGAACTCGGCATCCATCTCTAGCTTGCCATGACGCTAGTGTTGGCTTGCTGGGTTATACTAGATCTCAGTGGCTCATAGCATGTCTCACACAGCACCTAAAGCAGCCCAGGTGGGAAAGGGCTGTTCCCACTCCCAACTCCACTGCTTCCACCCCTCCAGGTTTGCAAACAAGCCAGGCTGGCCTGCAAAACAAAGGCCAGCCAGTTGGCCACCACAACCACTAGCAGCATTGGGCTGGGCATTTAGGCTAATACACTGCAGCTGGGAAGGGGCCTCATCCTGGGGATGGGGATGGGAAGCACCTGGGGGTGGGTGGGACACAGTGGGAGGCTCCAGCCCAGCTCCTCACAGTCTCCCAGTCCTCAAAGCAAGCAGCAGGCTCTTCCAGGTCTGGCTAGGTAAGAGAGTTGGTGAAGGTTCTGGGGAGGCTTGTTAATCTGAAGGCTGCTTTTTGAGGCGTGCTGTTGGGTCTTCTAATTCCTGGCTAGGGGGAGCAACTGTGGAGAAAGGCTGAGCCTTGGCTCTTTGCTCCCAGTCTGTGCTAGGGGCTCTGTCCCCCCTGGCCATGGCTGCCCTCCCCTCAGAAGTGGCCATGGGACCATGGTTGGAATGAAGGGGTCTGGAAGGTGCCGTGTGCCTCAGTGCGAGCAGATTTGGCACCGGATAGCATTTGCCCCCCAGCCCCACGTTTTAGGGGTGCCTTGTCCTCTCAGCTTTACCACCTGCCCCGCACACCCAGCACAGCTTCACCAGCACTGGCTGCAGCAGCATGTTTTGTTTCCTTGTCCCAACTATGGCTGATCCCACAGGGTGCTGAGGTAGCCTCAGCTCCATAACCCTGTGTGCAACGGAGCCCATCACGGCGTTTGGCTGGTGGAGCTCACTGAAAAGGCAGTGCTAGGGAATAGGCAAAAGGCTGCCAGGGGACACCGGGCAGGCTGGGCTGGAAAGAACTGCTGTGGTTGTCTGTGCTGGTGCCCAGGAGGACAGATGCCGTAGGGGTCCGGGCAGGAACACAGCCAAGGGAGCCCCTGTGAAGCTCCAGCCTGGGGCACAGGGATGTTGTGAGGGCTACGTGCCTCTTCGGAGGGTGGAGAAACGCCTTAATGTTTAGTTTGCCAGAGGTGCGCAAGAGCAGCCAGGCAGAGTCAGAGGGAGGAGAAAGGGAGAGGGCCCAGGCTGGGGAGGGCAAGATACAGTTTAGCTGCTGGAGGAATCCTGCTCCCTGGGCTGGGCAGGGTGGCTCTTTCCGGGGCACAGCAGGGACACCCCGCGCAGGGTAACCCAGTGGCAGCCCTCCAGGCTGAGGGGTGCAGGTAGAGGCTGCTCTCCGGTAGAGGCAACTGCTCACTGCCAATACCTCGGTGCCCTTCTCCAGCGACGTTTTGTTTTGTTTGGTTTTTTTTGGTCACAAGGCTCCAAATCCTCACCGCAGGCAGTGGGAGATCGATAAGGAGCCGTGCGGGGCCGAGGCTGTGCCTCATAAACCAGCGGCAGAAAAACCCCGGGGGGGGGGGGAAGCCGCCCTCAGCACGGAGCTCGGCGGGGGCCGGCTGCTGTTTCCATGGCGACGGTGCCCACGGAGGAGGAACGGGGCCTCGTGTTTTCCTCACGTACAGGGATGCCGGGATCCAGGAGACTGCCGGGGTGGGACAGGGCTGCCAGGCACGCAGCCATCCCCGCTTCCCCTGGGGAAGCCCCTCCTCGGGCTCTCCCTGGCACCGGGCAGGTATCTGATCCCCGCCGGGCTCTGCTGAGCCCAAGGACAGAGCCCTGTGTCCTGCCCCGCCACCCAGAGGGTGCCCCGGCCCCCCGTCCTGCTGCAAGATGGGGCCTGGGTGTCTGCACTGGGAATGCCCTTGGGGCAGCCGAGCTCTGGCAGTGCTCTCATGCTCCTTGGGAAAGATGTCCTAAGGGTGGGGGGCAGGGGGGCGAATTCAGGTTAGAGTTTTCCAGCACGCACATCTGAATGTCCCAGCCCCTGTGGGCAGAGGCCCTGCCAGGCAGGAACAGGGATTGAGCTTGCTCTTTCTTCTCCCCTCAGCTTTGCCATCCAGGACAGAAGAGCTCACCCCCTCACTGATGAAATGACAGGAGATGGAGGTACTGCCAGCCAGCCTAAAAGGAAAGAAGGGGGAAAAGGGACACAGCAAAACCTCCAGGAAGAGGAGTCTGTGACAGTTGAGTCTTCCTTTGCCTAGAGCCTGCTAAGGGTGAGTACTACTGATTTGGATTAAGTTAACGTGATGATTTTATTGCTGCATCTCTAGCATGTCTCAGATAATTCTCCCAGCCTTTGCAGTAACAGGGTTGCTGTAGGATTTTGTAACTAGGGCTGGCCTGTGTTTGGTTTGCATGGCGAGGATTTGCAGATACTAGAGCAGCAGTGGTGGTGATGATGCGTTCGTATGTTGAACAAAAGGGCTGTGGTTAAACTTGTGGTTAAACCATGCAGCGTCCTCTCAGTCAGTGGCCACTTGGAAGGTGGCTGAGGGTGGGATGCCCTCGGGGAGCAGAATTCCTTCCTAAGAAATTGCTAAGGTAGCCTTGATCAGAGAACCTCTCTCAGGTGGTGGAGCACCCTTTCTCCCACAGCAAGGTGGCCCGGCAGCGCTCAGAGTTGGCTGAATTCTTCTTTGCTCCCCCTCATTGGAGTGTGTTTCCTGGCACTCAATTGTATTCAGTTGTTTTTCTTTTTTTTGAAGAGGCATGTGTACTGTCTGGATCTGTGGGTGTTTGCAACCCTTACGCTCGTGTTCTTGCTGCTGCTTTTCCACATGGTGCCTGTCAAGGCTTGGCTTTCCTTTTCCAAACCACCTGGTCCTGACTGCTGCTTCTGCCTCGGCAGCCCTGGTGTGTTTGCTTGTGAGGATGATTATCCCCTTGACTTCCAGTGTGGTCATCACGCTGGAGAGATGGCCAGTGTTTTTGGAGGCAGGAATTTTGCTGTGTCTGCTTATGGAAGGTTCTAGAGAGTTACACTGCAGCTCAATATTTGGCTTTTAAGAGTCACATACGCTGTTATGTGTTCACACCCCTGTCTCCTAAAGGGGAGATGAAACCAGGCCAGCAGAAATGTTCTAATGGTTTAACCTTTTTCTGGCAAAGGCAGTTTAGTTAAATCATGTTGAGCCCCTACCGGAATGCTTTTATTTGTGATAAACAGTGATTTACTAACAGTTAGTTTAATCCAGTCTCAATTTGTCCTAATGGGAAAAAATCCTGCAGGTGTCGCAGGAAGCCAGAGTGCTAGCAAGGAAAGCCGTAGCCAGGCATGAAAGAAAAACAACTCGAACCCTAGAGATTGCAGCTCTTTACTGAACTGATACTAATAAAAAAGCATCACTAATGTTAGTCCCCTTAACCTGGATGGAGGAGAAGCAATTTCTTCTCTGCCCTTGCTGCTCGCCAGCGGGTCACCGCTGCCATCTAGTGTCCTCGTGCCGCACCGCGCCAGCCCCGCAGGGACCGGCCGCTGCCCCCCGGAAAACTGTCTCTTCGGCATTTGCCTCCATGTGGAAAGCAAATGGTCTGTGGTGATTAAGCTAGCGAGGAGAAGTCTCTTTTGAAGCTAGAGGTTAAGAAGTAGAGGGCAGAGTTGTTGGGTTTTGCTGTGTGCTGTGTCTTGGGTGTGCCCTGTAACGCTCAGTTTCCCGACTGGTGCCTTTTTGTTGCGTTTCTCCTCTCCTGTACGTGTATACGCGGGCACAGCCCACTGATTCTAGGGGGACTGGGAAGTCCGCAACCAACTGCAGGGTCACGGTATCTCTTGAGGAGAATTTCAGGGTGCAGCTCCCACCCGAGACCTCAGTGTGGTTGTCCAAGTTAAAACAGGGGATCCAGCTATGGATAGGGCGAGGGGCTGTAAAACGATGCAGTAGCTTGTATTGCTGGTTGCAGAGGTCAGGCTGAGGAATGGGCTAATGCTCCCCAGAACATGGGACACAAGTAACTGGGGAAGGTGGCTGGCTTGCAGAGGAGGCTGGTGATCAGTGTGAGTTGCTAGTATTGGGGGGAAAAAAAAAAAAAGTCTGGAGTTAGCATGAGAGTAATGATATCAATACCTGCACTTCAAAGTCTATAAACAGGAAGTGCAATATTCAACAAATTACAGTGTTGTTTCTCTGCAATTTACTGGTTTGCTAAAGCTATTTAAATGTACTTTCACTGATTTGAAACCTTTCTTTCTGATGCTTGCTGGTTAGCAGTTTATGCTTAGCTGTTGAACAAATGAAATGGGAGTTAGCCAGAAAGGCATGCTTGGAGGCTGCACACCGATGGGGTGGGCAGTAACAGCTCCCTTTCCTGCAAAGCCACAGCAAAAAAGGGGAGAGTAAAACTGCAAACCTGGTCAGCATCCCAACTAAAATAAATAAAGAAATAAAAATATAAAAGGCATAGGAATAATGAACAAGAGAACAACAAACTCTCCAAACAGACCAGAATTTGATTGGATTAAAAAAAGTGTATTGGATGTCCAATACAAAATAATAAACATGACATTATTAAAAAAAGCCATAGAGTATACAGCAAGTACTACAGAAAAGCAAAAAAATTGTACAGAAAGGTAGACGTCTACAGCAGTCCTCAAAAATTATTCTACATGAGAATCATAAAACAATATACAGGTTTGGTTTTTTTTCCCCAAATGTCTCTGAGGGAAGCTGTCACTTAACAGCTTGACTATGACACTACAAGGATACACAATGTTCCAAATTTAAAATCACAGGATATGTAAGAAAACGTAGCATTAAAATGTGAAAAAAGTGCAATACAGATTGTACACTGAATTGAATAAATGTTTTTTCTTTTCAGTTTAACCTTAAAAAACCAACTTTGAACAGTTGTTTTATCATTAAAAATATTCCCCCTCCCCAAATTCAATGACAGTATTAACATTCATGGTGTTATACATAAGTAATATTCACAAAGACCCACCAGCTAAGAATACTGTGTATATTTGATGGTATTTCTTTGGGTATAGGTAAAAAATAGGCAAAGGAAAACATACACCCCTCCTTTTAGGACAGGGTGCGTATTTTAGTATTTAAATACATATTCTGTAGCTTATTTTGCCCTGAATTGTATTGATTAAAAGTCCAAACATCAATTATCTGCCTGGCCCATGGTGCTCCAATTAATTTTATTACTTCTCCCCCTCAAATAATAAATAAAACCATCAAATGTCCTCAAAATGGCAATACAGTGTCCAGGAAAGAGAAAGGAAGTAAAACAACAACCCAAACCCCCACTGCTCTCCAGGATGATTGATTGGCTCGCCCTGCTCTTAATGACAGGGACTATGAAAATGAGCCCAGAGCTTTAGCTTTAGTCACATGGATAAAAGAAAGCAAAGTTTCATGGTTGTTTTTTTTTGGAGATGGTGTGCTTTTTATTTTTTTTTAAAATTTAAGCAGATTACAGGACCTCCTCTTAATATTCCAGCAGGTACAGCCCTTGAGCGGGGATGCTGCGGACTACAGCCCTGCAGTGCCCGTTACCTGTGTGGCCGCTACTGTGATCGCTGAGCTTCTGAGCTCATGGGGAACATACTTGCCATCTGAATGATCAGTGAGTTCTGAGTTTCCTTTCCTCTTAAAAGCGAAATTGCACATTGTTAGGCAACTGGGTAGTGTATTTTTTTTTACTTTTTTTTTAAACTAAAATACAGTCCCTCTTTTTATGCCATTCCTCCTCACAGAGTATGGCAGAGCCAGGCAATCATACATGGAGAAAAGAAAAACCCTTTTCCTATCCCTCATATAGGAGTTCGCTTTTAACTTTCCTTCCTTTCTAGACAGATACGTGAACAGCACCCGAGTCGCTAATACTATTTTATTATTTTCAAATAGTTTCAAAAGCATAAAAAAACCTACATTTTTGCCTTGCCTTTCTTAAGAACCCTTAAGAGAAAGATTCTTGTTTAAATGTCCTGGGCTAGTACTTGCTGCTGAAGGATCCTGTGGACACGTAGTATTTTCAAAAGTAGGATATGGCACGCTGCTGATGAGCAGAGGTCCGCAGCTCTCTGTTCTGGGAGGTCCAGGTAGCTCACACCTAAAGCACCACCAGCAGAGAAGGGTTGTGCGGGGCTGCCTGTGCTACAAAGCTCTCAAGGCTGCAGGAGTGCTCAACTCGCACTTTAAAGTTTCAGGATGTCATCTTTAAAACAGAGCGCTCTTGCCAAAATAAGCTGTAGTGTTGTCTAAACATAAGGAACCCTATGTTATAGGAGGATTATTTTTTCAAAATGTTTCTAAATGAGACTCTCACCGCAATTCAGTAACCAGAGACACCATATGCTGAAATTACAAGGAAGGATGTTACAGAAGATGCTTTCATTTTCTTTAGTCTTTCGAGTCAATGTAGAAAGACAGGAAAACAACAATAATGAAACCTCCCACTGGATCCCCCTCCCCTTCCCCATCTACTTTTCCCCACTCAAAATATTGAAACTGCACAAAAAGCGACAAACAAGCCTTTCAAATTACATTTCGATTCAAACAGACTGGTAATCTCACAGTGATGAGAGGAGAAAGTCAGGCCTTTAATAATTATAATATAAAAATAATAAAAAAAAGCTTACAAATAGCAGTGCAGCATCCCAAAAGGCCATGGATTAACTGCCAGAAGGGGATGTAATTATACGCAGAATAAAAAAAAAAACAAACAGAACAACCCACACTGGCAATGAATTTTCATACACAATAGAACAAGCAATCAAACGTCAGTCTAGGCTGTGGAAAACAACAGTTTCTCCTTTTTTTATTATAGTATTTTTTTCCTTTTTATAAAAAAAGATAAAATAAAAACACAAAAAAAATTGTACATAAATGCGAATGTCCAACACTGAAAAGGCAGGGCAATCACACCACTGAGACAAAACCTGACCAGAAAACATAATCATGAAGTCCACTTTTCTTTTCCTTTTGTCTGGATGCTAGATTTCAGCCTGATGCGTCCCATCCTGCATGGTCTCAGCAGGTAAAGGAATTCAACCTGGCAATGACTTCATTACAGGGTGATGACAAGAAAGGTCATCTCTTTTTTGACCAGCTGTAGCACGAATGCACTGGTTGGTTCATTTGCTTTCTGTGTATGCTCTCATGTGCTGTCCCTCTTTGTTTTCTCTCCTTTTTTTTTTTTCCCCCCCCCTCTGTACAATTCCTTGTTTTCCAAGGCTGAGTCCCAAGACTTGTGAAACTGTTTGGAGTCATGTCCTGGTGAAGGTGGTCATGCTGTAGTGATGGCATTAAGGTCCTTCATAAGTCCTTCCAGGTGGGCCATCTCTTTGGTCAGCTCATCCGGTTCGTAATTCTGTGAAAGATGTAAAGAATTACTGACAAGGTGACTTGCCTTCTTTAAAGAAGAGGGACAGAATAAGAAACAAGAAAAAATGGTCAGTGATTCCGGTGTAGATTGTGACCCTGACACATGAGTAAGCAAAAGCAGATTTATCGACAGTTACAGGAATTAATAACTTGAAACAACTTTCTATTTTAAGGGCAGATCTCTTTGCAATAGTGATTCATAGCTTCACTGATTTTTTTTTTAAGGCTGTGATTATCTTGTCTGTTTGCCTCATATCAATTTCTGCCTCGGGATAACAGCTTCTTTTGAACCAAAGTAGATATTTTAGAAAAATCTTCCCAGCTTAATTGGAAAAAAAAGGTCAAAGGAATCACTTCAGTAAAACCGTTTTGAGAATCATTATGCTTGCTAAAATCATACTCCATTTTTAGCCTCCATTGTCTAGCTTTAGCCGTAGTGAACAGCTATAATAATTGTTCTGTTATCGATGTGTGTATGTATGTAGATACCATGAATGAGTTCATCTCAAAGTCTAGTCTAAGCAGACCAGGTCTTTCCCAGGACTATGTAGTTTTCAATTATATTTAATATATTCAATATATTATGTGTTATTTATATTATATACAGTAAAAATTTCATGGTATATAATATTATATTATGTGGTTACTGATTTATTAATGGCTACATTTAAATTCTACAAATTTGTTGATGAATGAACTAATGAGTTTAAGTTTTGGCACCAACCAAAAAAGAAATAATAAAAAAAAAGAGAGAGAAATTTAAAAAAAAAAGCAAGTAAAGAAAAAGCGTTGACAACTAGACAGAAGGGCAAAAGTGCACCAAATCAGGCATGCATACAGTTTCTACCAGTACATACAGAAATAAAGTTAAGAGGGTGACAAAAACAACTGGACAAAAGGAAAGCACAGTAAGCAAAAGAAGAAAAATTAATTCAAAAATAGCGTATCTGGTGGTAGCAGTAATACAACAGCTAATGCTATCATGTCTGGGTTTGCACTTTGAAAGGAAACCAGATCTTCCAGCACCCGACACCCAAAACATCCTCATTTCTAAAACCTGTTTCCAAAGAAGCTTGCATTTTCCTCTCATAATCAGAACATTTTCGTATGAGAATCTAAAAATATTTTTGGGATGATGGCTTTAACCATTTTGGCATTAATGCTAAATTGTCCACCTGCAACGACACTGCGGGCGCTCCACAGCAGCCCAGCACACTGCGGCTGCGCACCACTAACCAGATCCAGGCACAGCCCGCTTTGTCAACCAGACCCAAATAAAGGACAGCTTGAAACAAGTGTGAACGCAGCATCGTGAGCTGTGCTGAAGAGCGACCGGCACAAATAGCACACGTATCACATACAGAGAGCTTCACTGCAGTGTGAGGAGCACTGCCAAGGAAAGGCCCGGGCAGTGTCGGAGTACCTACGCTTTCCGAGTCCTCAAGCATCCTGGTGGTCTCCTGCACATCGGGGGCACTGGGAACTACCACTGGCATAGGAGGACGAGTCCTTCCTAAAGTCCCAATCGACGCAGTCTTCACTGAGTGAACTGGATGGTTGGGAGCTGAAAATAAATTGTTATACAGTTAAGCCTCAGTCAAGTCTTTCGCCTGTTTGGAAAGCTCTTGAAAGTACAAAATTCACTCTGTCCTCCAACATAGTTCCTTAGATGCGCAACTCTACCCACTCTACCCTCACCCCTTATGGAGCTTCTCCCATTTTCTTCTTTAAAAAAAAAAATATTTTTTTTTTTCTCTTTTTGGCAAGTGCATCTTGCCAGTTTCCTCCCTGCTCACCTTGCTGAGTCACTAATGGCGTGCTTGGCAACGCAGGGTCGTACGTGGAACCAGCCGGTGGAACTGCCGGCACGGCAAAACTCTTCAGCGGGTGGGATGGCCGGACGTGTGCCGTGGGGAGGTTCTGAGCTGAATCATCCTCTTGGGTGTTGGCCAGGTAAGACCCGGTGGTGCTTTCGGGATCCTGGTGGTCAGCACATGTCTGAGACGAGGAAGCCGGCATGGTGTCTGTGCTTGGCGTGTTTCGAACAGATTCTGCAACAAAGAAAAAAATTAAAGTGGTTTATTTTCTTTTGTCTGTGGTCAGGTGGAAACAAAAGAGTAGCATTTCCCAGCACCTTTTGCAAGATCTTTACAAGCAAAGAAGCGAACTCACAGATGAACTACCTGTGTAGCAAACACCACCAGTTCTCTGTAACTGTCCTGGTTTAAGGTGAATGGCAACAACTGTCTCATAACAAAAGAAGCTTGAGAACTGAACGATTCCACAGGCATAACACCAAATTAACAGTTTTGCACTGAAACAGCTACATGTAATAAGACCTCAGGTAAAAGCATGAACACAAATCTTCATTCTCATTTTTACCCTTGAGTATTTCATAGTATTGCCATTCTTAAGTAGGTACACATTAAGTATATATCGCTGTAGTACATACAGAAGAGTCCTTTTTTTTTTTTCCCTCAGCTAGACCTGAAATCCCATTACTTGCTGAAAGTTAAAATGAAATCACAGGCAGCAGGTTCTACCCTGATCTAAGAGAACAGTGAGATGGCATCTTCAGTTTAGGGCATCGTGATCCTCCTTTGACCACATGCAGGGTAAGATCTGGATAGTGAGAGCTCTCACTTGATAAACAGAACGAGGGAAACCTCTACCTCAAACATACTGTCTGCCTGTGTACTTACAGCCTCAGGAATTGGTTTCATAAGGAAATGGGAAACACCTTATTGGCTGTGGCACCTTAATTAAAATGCAAATCTTAAACTAGAGCAGCTCAGAATTCACTTCAGCTCAACATGTTATCTACATGTAATTTAGCAATGCTGTTACTTCCAAATTTTTCAGAGCTTTCCAGACATGACAAAAACTATTGCAAAAGATTGTGCATCAAGCCTGAAAATGCTGCGTAGAAATCACCACCGTTTTCTGTGTGCTTCATGGAGATTAACTAATGTCAGCTTTCAGTAGCAAAGTCTTTTGTCTCCTCTCAGTTTTAAACACAACTAATTGGGAAAAATGTTACCATATCATGTAAATCAACTTAGATTCAATCTGATGTTTCAGGCTCCAGGGCCAAAGGCTTCAGAATAAGGAATCATCTTATATGAAGCTGTATATCAAAGACGAAGCCTCCTTTTCTGAGGATGTCATCACATATTTCAAGGATCAATACTGTGATCTACACAAGAAACTATCTACAGAAAACTCAACCTACCAAGGATTTTGTCTGTACTTAAACCCATCTCTCTGCCTCTCACGGAACACGCCAACAGAGAATGACCACGTTAAGTTTCAGACTTGGATTTCCACATGTTTCACTCATTGTTCCATTACAAGCAAGATCTATCTGATGGTTTATATCTCACCTGTGGAATTGGCCCTGTCTGAATGAGACATGGATGTGCCAATCGGCCACGGGTTGACCTGGTGATGGAGATAGCTGCGAGTTGGAGAAGCGAGGCTGCCGGAGTGGAAATGATGGTGAGGGTTATCGAGTGAATGGATGGGATGAGCACTAATCACAGCTGTGGATGAACATAAGACAGAAAAATGCTTAACATACAGACAGGCACTGCACATGTACTGAAAGGCACCCTATCCCACCCTTCTCCCCCAAAGCCACTGAACAGGGGAGCAGCTCAGCACGGTTACAGTGACACCGGGGTGACTGGTTTCAGTAGATTCTCCTTTTCCTCTGCACAAAGTACATCTCCCTGGGCTGTACCTTTCAAGCGCCTTCTGTTACACTCAAGAAAAATAAAGTTCAGCTCCCTTTCAGACTTCCACGTATTTCCTGCTGTGCTATAAATGTCAGACCTAATATGGGAGACGTATGAGCTCAAATTCAACAGTTTCTGGCTGTCATTGAATTTCTTAACAATCTGTAACCAACCAAACGTGGTATCTTTGGTTAATTAAATAATGCAACACAAATGGTAAGAGCAGGGCAAGACACCAAAGCTCCATTCATTCCCTCTGTGCAAGCTAGTTCAGCTCTGCTCCAGTACACTCAAACTAAAAGCCTCTTTTTATTTTTTCTCCTCTTTTTTTATCTTGCCGTTTCCTCTTTTTTCTGTTTGAGACACATGAATTTTATACTTGATATAAGTCGTCCTTTGCCCTCATCCTTTTGTGGTAATAGCAGAACAAACTCTAACTACTCCCCAGCTGCAAGGAAAGGTGTGTGCAGAGTTTAGTTCTTATGACAGACTAGAACACTGAATTGCTTAAAATCATCCAAAAGAAGGAGTCTTGACAAAAAAACCCCAACAAATCAAACACAAAACAGAAGGGAAATGCTGCCACTGGACCATAAAGTAAAAAAAGGTTGTGGTTGGTTATCTTCTTTTGAACTATTTCTGGAAATTCTCCAGATGTGCTGCCAGTGAGAGTTACTTTCCAGGAATGACATGATGCAGAAATCCATCATATCATGCCCGGTTCAGTTAAGATTTCTTGCACTGATGCATGTGGTTTGAACTCAGAGGGTCACTAAACAAACCTGAACCCTCCGACTCTCTCATTTCCTGGAAAACAGCCTGTCAGCAGCACAGGATTTGTGAACTGATCAGTGGAGGCAGTGTCCTTAGAGTTTCTCACCTACTGGTAATAAACAATTTCTCTCTCCCACTGAGTTCAGCCCTCAGACAGCTGACATCATTATCAACCTCTTGTAAATTAAGAGTAACTAAACTCTAATACTGAATAATCAGTAGGTTCTAGAATTAAGCCCTGCAAGCCAGCTGCCAAGGGGACGTGAGAAGTCAGATATTCTCACTAGGAGCTTCAAGAAAGATTAAGAAGCCACTTTGTCTTGCAGGGAACTGGCAAGAGCTTGGAAATCTGGACAGAGGCAACAGCCATCAGGGACACTTGGAGTTCTTTGACATGTCAGCAAGGTAGGAAACAAAGATTTTAAGGCACAACATTTTCCATGCGTAAACATTTTAATTACTTCTATTTGCAGAAACCACTAGTGTTTCAGCAAGCATTTCAATCACTATCAAATATAATGTATGACAGGACAAAAGGCTGCCTACATGTTTTTGCAACTACAAAAAAAAAAATCATGTGCATATACTACACAAGATATTTCCTAAAAGCTTGGAGATGAGGAGAACATTACAAAATCAAAGTAGCTCTGAAACTCTATCCATAGCAGAATCCAGTGAGCAAGTGGGGAAAACCCGAGCCAGGGAAAAGCCCTGACCCCAGAAAGTTGTCCCTGCCACCCAGAGAGCCATCTGCAACTGCCGCATTTTCCTAATAATTTGCTGGGTTATCAGAGCTAGATCACGTACAGCTTTGCAGGTCAAAAAGTGGTTTGTTGTACCACCAGCTCTTAATGAAAGTTGTGATGCACTTTTTAATTTCAAGAAAGAGAAAAGTTCAGATGAAGAACTGGATAAAGATAAATGCATTGTGTTAAGAAAGAAACAGCCCTTTCCTTTCTAATAGCCTTCCGGAATTTTTGTATGTCAGTTGTCAAGGAAGGAGCAGGGGACACTGTGTCGTGCTCTGTAAGTCCTTGGTGTTACTGTGCGCAGCTCTGGCCTCTTTGAATCTCAGGAATTATGTAGTAAAGTTCCAGAGGGTTTTGAGGATGGCAACTAAAGTGATAAAGGGGATGGAGTAGCTGCCTCGTGAGAGGAGGCTAAAAAAGCTACAGCTTTGGTTTGACAAAGAAAAAACTAACAGTGGAGAAAAACCTGACAGAGATTTACCAACTCTGTACAATTCCTGTGTAACGACTGGAGGCTGGCAGAGTACAACGGGAAGGGACTACCAGAAGCAGCCAGGCTCACAAGCTCTCCCTGAAAAGCACCTGCAGTTGCCACTGCTGGAGACTAGGACAGACTGTTGGACACATTCCTAACTCTTCCCCCTGCTTTTGCAACACGTCTCCTGCTCATTCAAATCCAGCTATTTGGTTTTTTTTCCCTTTTAACTTGATCTAACTCTGCCTTCTTGATCTGTTGCCACTGCAGATAGGACAGAATTACCGAGGAGAATAAGCAGGAAGGCAGTGTGTGAGCCTATGTGCCTGTGCATACGATATCAGCGTGGCTTGTTTGGGTGCTCCCAATTTCAAGCCAGCTGGTAGGTGGGCGTTTGACTTACGCTGAGGTGGCTGAGAATCGAAAGGCATCATCATCTTGGGCCTCATCCCCCTTCTTCCTGCTAGCGTGGACATGCTATCCTCTGACTCATGCCCTGGAGGAAAAATACTGAAGGTTATTTACCATGGCAGTAAGACTTGTGACACCCTATCAGCTGATTTTGGCCCTCTTCTCTTTCTTTCTGGGCTGTCCTGTTTGTAAGCAGTTCTGAGACTCCTAATTGATAAAAACAGCTCTTTTGTCCTTCACCAGGAGGTGGAAAAGAGGAGAGTTAGGGTAGAGCTGGCTGGAAACTCTCCAGGCCATCATACAAACACAAACCCCTGGCAGTGTGGCTCTGGGCAACGAGCAGCAGTAAAAAGAGTGAGGCTTATGGGTAAGATGTGCTGGATTCCCAAGTTAACCACTCACCCACACCTCAAGAGTTGAGCAGCAGCTGGTTAAAGCACCAAAACCTGATTGCTTGTTTGGCTGCGGAAACAATGTCACACGTGTCTCTCAACAGTTTTATATGAAACACTTATTAGATGATCTTATGATTGCTAATTTACCAAAAGTGACATTCAGGATGGAAACTCCTGGGCACTCAAATTTTCCCACTAAAACATGTGATCCATCCTTTTCAGAAAGCCTTATAAACTACACACAAATCCAACTCACTACTTGGAAAATACGAACAAAAAAAAGGTAAGGGTAACTGAAAAATATGTCAATAAAGTGATTTCACCAGATACAGTAAAACGCATCCAATTTTAAACAGCGTGGTCTAGGTACTCGTTGATAGCTCACCTCTGTAGGAATTCCGCCTTTGATGGATATTGCTGTCCATGGAGTTATCAACTGGGGTGATGTCTTGGGAGTTGCGAGGGATTGGGGTATCTGTCATGATTGGATTGGGATCTGGAGATTTATCGATGGGTTTTAGCTCCAGTCTTTCATGATGGATCCAAAGGTCAGGGGGCTTGACGTCTTTGGAGTTGCCTTTGTACTTATGGGACCCATTCACTGATTTGCAGGCAGCTCGTTTCCTTGGGAAGGAAAACAAATGAAATGGGCTTAGATGTAGGCTTCCTTTCACTTGCTGAAAAAGGGAAATTTTCACTGAGATTTCCTTCAGCTCTTGTATCCAGCTGAGCAAAAGCTACCCACTGGGCAGGAACCTTTGAATTTTACATATAAGCACATCTGACATCCCAAAGCACACTGCGACTCTGATGCCATGAAATTTGTCTCAGAGGCTACCACATGCTGCAGAACTGTGCTCTACAGCCTCAGCTTTCATTAGCACAAATTAAGTTTCCAGCACTTACGATTATTAAGAGAATATTCTAAACAAGGAGCGTGCATACATCATGCTGTGCGCGTACTCCAGGGCTTACAACTAACCTCAAACAATAGCTGTAGGAAGGAGTGTGCAAATAGCCAATTATACCCATAGGATGGTTAACTCGGAAGGATAACGATGAGAACATTCGTTTTACCACTGCTCAGGTTAGATATGTCTAACAGTTGTGCTTTTTCATTGCCATTTTACAGTGGCAGCAGCAGCAAACTGACTGCAAGGCAGACATTTGGCATGATGGAATTTCAGAAAAGCAGAATACAGAGTTCCTGCACTGCCCTCCACACTTTGGAACCCAGCGGCAATGGAGGGAGCTGTCCCTTCTGGGTAGCACATTTCCTAGAAGTGGCTAAGATACAACTACACACAATTTTAAAAATATCAGTGAACAGAACCTCTTGTGTAGGTGATTTGCAGCCAGATGTGCTGCTGGCACCTGCTTGGGAGCTCTGAATGAGTAAAACAGATCAGACGGTTATTCACTGGTTTGTGGGTTGCTGCATGTAAGAGATGTGGCATTTAGAAACTGGGAAAACAAATGCAAGATTTCACAGGGTTATTTCTGCTCTTTGAAAATAAAATATGCCTCTTGTGCACAGGCCATGAATCTTGCCCTCTCCCATGCACATCGCCCAGTTGCTACGCCATCACTCATAGATCCTTGCTCTCCTCTCCTGAAGAACTTGGATTTTTGCAGGGTGGTTCAGCTTCAGCAAAGCAAGTGGAGATTATCTTTTAAGCCTGGCTTTTAATCACTGCCTCAAAACTCTGTTTTTCCTGACAGAATCATTTCAAACTTAAAAAAAAGGCTTTCATCTCTGTTCGGTTCTCTGAAAGAACATCCAGAAACAATCTTCGGGAGCCTACAAACAGAAGCATCGCTACTGTAGTCTCAATTCAGGTGCTCTAAATGATGGAAGAATTCAGATACACACCTTTATTTTGGAGCACTTTTCCAGGGAGTTCAGCATCATTCAGATTCCATGCCAGTAATCTACCTACAAGCTGGATATTATCATGCACAGCTTGTAAACCTACTCCACACAGTGAAGTACGTGCTAAGAACAGAAGTGAGAATCTGCCTGAGCTGTCAAGCTCTCGCAGCTCTGAACAGATGTATATTTTAAACAATAATATCTCCTCAGAGGGGAGCAAGTGCAGGCATACAGGAAAGCATTGCCCCAGTTAACTCTTCATCGTTTATAAATCCTGAACCACTGATTAGGAAAAACAGATCACCATCACCACACACATGATACCTTAGCTGTGTTTGATGCATGTTATCTTCCACCAGAATTCAAACTGCATTTCTAATCTGTTCTCAGAACAGAATTTCTACAGCCCAAAAGCTTTAAGAGTAATAAACTCTAAAGCGTCGTAAAGAAAAGATTAAATAGGAGAATTGAGTGAGAAAGGTAGGACAGGGCAGAGTGCCACCAGGACATCTTACTTTTTCTGGTGCGAAGTTGTCCGACGGGTGCAGAAGACAGCGACTATCACCACTATCACGATGGTGATCACTCCAACAGACACTATGATCACGAGGAGCATGTTGCTGTCCAAGGGAGAAGTAGGACTGCCATGGGGACTGTTGCTTCCTGTAAAAGATTGAGATGGGGAAAAGGGGTTATTTATTCTATAGAAAAAATCCCCATCAAAAGCAAGCAGCACCCATCCAGGGCTTCTAGAATGACACAGATGAGCAGAATGAAAGATGGTCGATGTGCTAGGATTTCAAGCGAAGCGCTTGTTTTCCTGTCATTTGCCAATTGTGTTTCTGTACAGTTGTTAAATTGCTAAGATGCTTTATAGACCCATTTCCAACTAGGAGTCTATAAAAATTTATGTTCACCCTACTCAAATAGTTATCATAAAAAAATTCAACAGTTTACATAGACTCTAAGGGGGCTTAACTTGGGACCTTCCTCAAACTCCAGCACTACAGGCACCCCCTTGGAGCCAATAACCACATGAATCGGTATCAGTATTCTACAGCAGTCTCCTCCTTCTGAAAGAAACACATTTTATGCAACATTAATGAGCGTTACCTTAGGGCAAGGCTTCTGCAATGCACAGTGCTAATAAGGAGAAGGAGTTAAGAAGAGTTTTTACCTTCCTAATGTGTTCTTACTGAATTAATTTTACACTTGTGCACTATAGCAGCGATTTAAAACTAAACTGGGAACAAGATCTGCTTATGCAGACCTACATGTAAATGCTTGTGATGATATTTTTTCCATATACCCCACATAGTAGGCAAAAACACTATGACAGAAGTACGATACAATTGAATGAGTGGGAATGACTATCATCATAAAGAAAAAATTACCGGAACAGATGCGTATTTTCAGTGGGATATAGCATCACTCAGTGCAGCACCAAAAGACGCTGCGCCTTTAAACTGAAAAGCTTTACAGCACCACTTACCACCGAGTGGCGGTTTGTAATCTGGTCCTGTGTCCACTGGACGGCTTCCCTTCCCTGCAGACCCTGAGGCTGAAAAGGTTGCATATGGGGTCATTTTATACACATATATATACACACACACATGTACACGTAAGCACACACTTCAACATTTCTAAGGTAGATCTTTCAGAACTTCTCTGCACCCGTGAGCACTTTTTCCCTACTCTTTCTCCTACAATGTGATTTGGCTTTGAACAGCAACTGTGTTTCTCCAAGAGAATAGCTTCTTCAAAACGGCTATTTAATAATTAGTTTCCAGTGTTTCCTGTGTATTTTCCTAAGTAAGTTTAGGAGCTTCTACTAGTATTCCTTTTAAAAAAACACAGAAAGAATTATTTGCAGTGATACACAGGCATCTGTTGAGGCAAATGGCTTTGCCACATTTGTACAGACAGTTAATTATCTTGAAACAGTAATTATACAGGCTTCTCTTCTTCATACCTAATTATAGTAACTGTTGAAGACTGGAAATAAGCAGAGGATCAAAAGCACAGTAATTGTAATATTAAGCCCCTGCCTAAGCATAAAAACTTGCTATCAACTTCTCCCCATTCTTTTCTGTTTGTCACTCGTGGTAATGAAATACTACAAAAAATGTCTTTGGGGAAACCTGGGAAAACACATGGATTAGTTTCAAAGCTTTATGTTTGCAGGCTGTCAATGGAAGTAAACCTATCTGTACGTCACTTACTAGAAACCAAGGTAAATGACACAATCCCGCCTGAACCTCAGCTGCTGCTAGCGGGCTCCGAGGTGCTCAATGCACGAGCTGACCTACCAATGGAACCGCCGTCCTCTTTTTACTCTAACAAATACTTCTCCAGGCATAATTTAGGTCTAATTTAGAGCACTTGCTGCTACAGCAAGAAGCACAAGGTCACAAGTTCACCTCTCATGTTAAGACCTCTCCCGAGTTAGCAAAATCGTTTCCACAGATCAAGATACACAAACCCTTGGTTCTTCCACTTCCGTGCTTTCATTAAAATGCACGAATGGAAAGTTATTGTGAATGATAAAAATACTGTAGTAAGGGGAACACATGGCAAGACACGAGGAAAAACATTTCTGTTGTTAGATGAATCTATAATACTTTGCACATTTTTACATGGGCACAAAAGTCAAACCCACGAGAAACCTGAGAGTCTGCAAATTCGGCAGTTTCACATTCAGGAGAAGGATTTTCTCAGTTAAAAATCCACTCTAATCAAGAAGCACTAAATCTTAAAGGATGTGTAACAAGTGGAAATTGTGAACCTAAAGGCGAAGCCTGTAAATTAGTCACTGTGACATAAAGACTATTGGTAAAAACAGCAAAAGGTACCAGGAAGGATACGGATTAAACCCCAAGAAGGATAATAAGAAGGAATGTTACATGTATACTGTGAGGAGTTAGATGTGGTATAAAATAATGAAGAAGACGCATTGCAGGACAAATCTATAATGAAAAAGATACATTGCACCTGCCAGGCTGGAGAGGACACTGCATTCAGGGAAATCCTGTTCTCTTTCTGAAGTCCTGGACTAATAATTTTGCAATGGCAATGAAATAATTTAACAGAATTTTAAACAGCTTGTATTTAATACACTGACAACTGCATGACCAGATACCTCGCATTGAAAAGATGTGAAAAAACTCTGCATCACTGAACACATTGCTGAAGATGGGTAGAAGGGGAGAATAAAAGTAACTGACAGTATTTTAAAAGGACAAACAGCATTTTTAGTGCAGCTGCTGGAGCCTTAACACAGGCAAGAAAAGGTGAGAGACAGGAGGTGGTGGCACACTTTATGCCCACCTTTCTGTTTCATTGAAAACAGGTATTTTCAAACAACCTAAATGTCAGACCATAAATTTGGCTGGTAACAGTAACTATGCAGACATACTGTATTCAGACTTCCATAAAACATTTTACGGAGTACAGTACAATGCTTTCGTAAAAATAGCGTAACAGAAAAGCAATCCGGCACCTACTAACAAGATTAACTACTAATTAACTGATAAGAATACGAATTATAATTGCAGAATCATTATTCATGAGGGATATTCCTAATGAGTTCTGGAAAGACCTGTGCCTGGCTAAGTGTAATTCAATATCCTTAATAACACCATGGAAGAAAATTAAAATAATTGCTACTGAAGTTAACAGGTGACATAAAATAATGGAGTAGATAGACAAAGTCACCTGCATGGAGCACCAGGGATCATGCACCTGTAGGTGTAACCTGCTGAGCCACAGGGGGTTTGTCATGGGGTATGTACGCACTCACACAGCCACCGGTAGGTTTTGCATACCCCCCAGGCTCGTGTGTATATGTGACAAAGTATAAAAATCCTATACAGATATATCTTTTTATATTAAGGAACAGTTTAAGATAACGTTTACCAACACTGTTGGGTTCTTTTTAGCTTGTCAATCTCCATGTTACCCATTAGGTACCTGCAGCCAGAGAATTTAACCACGTGTTGTTTCGGATAGCTTTACTAGGATGAGATACCATAACCTTTGCTTTCATACTAGGCCAGTGCAACTCCTTGAAGCCTGACAGCAACAGCTTCTCCCAGCACAAGCTCTGTGCTATAGAAGTGTGTGGAAGAACAACACAGTGTGCTGAGTACAGAAAAAAACCCAAACAACAAAAAAGTAGGGGAGAGAGAAAAAAACAAACCAACAGAACCATTAAGGCCAGAGAGTCAATCCCATTGTAGTTCTGATCCTTCTGAGCTCAGATAATTATTTCCTGAAGGACAGGATTCTGCGTTTTGGTGACGCTGCCACACAGCTGGCTTTTCTGGTCTTCAGCCCGTCTTCTCCTTTTCTACATCTAACCTACTGCCGTGATTTGTAACCTCTGAGTGTTCTTAAAGGAATTCTGAAACAGAACTCTCTTAGCTTTTACATAGGGCTTTATGCTATATAAATTATATAACTTGACAAAAATGAATCAAATTGTTACTAGAAGAGTATGTTATTTCAGGATGGTAACGACAGGTGAGAAGATATAGTTACCTGCTGAAATGAGGTTACAATAGTGCAGAACAGAAAACAGCAACTTTTACATAAAACCTTCTTATCCTCCCTGGTCCCCTTCCACTGGCAGCTGAGCCCCAGCGATGACACGGTGAGCATCTGGTTCCCCACAGAGGGGCCTGACTTGCAGCTAGCAGCCCTGTTACACACGTCTGGATATGAATTTCCTCTGTAACTGTCTAGTACCAGCATTATTTGGTACACAGAAGGTTAAAGCACAGAGAGTATATTACTTCTAAGTAACAAGTGGAAAAGCAAGTAAAAAACCAAGCTCATTCTCAATCCCTTTAGGATCTATTTAATTGTCTGTCTAAGCTGCTTGCCAATGTCCTTTTAAAGCCATCCCTTTAGTCTAATTCCTTCCCTTTTTATTGGGCTTGTAGGTTATTTGGAAGAAAGCAAAAAGAGCCCTGGGACACTCACCTTATAATTCAAGGTAGTAAACTCAAAGCTACCATTTTTCAAGCTAGCATTTTAAAACCTTAAGGCTTTTAGTAGCTAATGCTGTGCTCTTCAGGAGAGGTTGGAGTCTAAATGAACCGACGAGCAGAATCTCTCTTCCAAAAAAAGCTTTCTAGAGCAGGCATAACTTCCTTTATTATGGAAATAATTATGGATGTGGAGCTCACAAAGCAGCACTCACGCTAATTAGATAACTGTTTGATCTTCCACCTCTTTGTACTGAGATCTTGCATCGATGGTCAGAGGCTGGCTGGTGCATCACTTAATCCAAATTCTTTTTGACAGAGTGATTCAGTTCTGGCACAACCCACTTGTCCCTGCATGTGACATCTGACTACAGAGATCACTTTGTATCCCTAACATCCGAACCAAAAACAGGTCTTCCAGTTCTTCCACAATTCAAAGCACTAGAGGAACTTGCTTGTTTACAGACAGAGCAGCAGATATTTGTTTCATTTAAGAAATGCAACAGCTCATGGACAGGAAAAACAAAATGTGTGAAGGATGGAATAAAGAGAGAAAGCGTGGCTGTTCATTTACCTTGGTCATTAGGCATTTTATCTGAGGATTCAGCTAGTGGGACAAGCACAGGCAAGGGAAAAAAAGAACACAAGAGAAAGATCACAAGGCTTGCAGGAGCGAGAGACAGAATTTAAAGTTTCACACAGCATAAGCAGATTAGCTCATTTCTAACCATCAGTCCTCCTGTGGAAAAAGCACTGTTAGAAAATCTACTCATAACTTTTTTTTTTCTCCTCTCCTTAGAGTACTTCTCTCCAAGCTGTCATGCATTCGCACTATTGTGCTAGCAACCCGTCACCAAGCAGTTCATGATGTAAGAGGCTGCTGTGGCACAGGAGTTCCCAGCATATCGTCCCGACACCCACGCCCGGCTGTGCCGCAGCACCTGCTGCTTTACACCACTTCCTCATGAGCAGGCAGCACACACAAGACCTAGAATCTTAAAGCAACTAAAAACCATTTTTCTAAAAAGCTCATTTAGGACACAGACCCTCCACATTAGTAACTAGATGACTGAAGTGCCCACCAGTCATTTTGAAACAAAACAATTAACTGAACAGCTGAGCGTAGGTATTAACACGTGCAAGAGCAATCCAACAGACATTGTCATTCTATTCAAACTCATTTGTCTACCTGTCTTTTCCAGTTTAAATACAAAATTCCTGGTATCTCAGAGAGGCTGCATCCAAAAAATGAGGAGAAAGATATTTAGGTGTAGGTGACGGTTTACCTTTTGGGGTTCGGAACTGAACTGCCTCAGACATGGGTCCCATACCCTTTGAGTTGCGGGCCTGGATTTTAAAATAATACGGTGTATCGAGGGTCAGTTCCTGTATCTGATGGGTCAGCCTGTTCCCCACGACGGGTTCAATTACCCAGTCATGTATTTCAGCATTCACATCTGTACTGTAGTAAATGATGTACCCTGTTCACAGGAGAAAGGAAAAGGACTTTATACATAAAAGAATGGGATAGTCATAGGATCTCACAGAAAACGGTCTATTGACTTTTTATGACATTTGCACAGCTAAATGATTATGGCTTTTCTCAGAGTGTATTCTTCCTTTTTCAAAGGCTGAGAATGTATTCAAATATTACATAGCCTTTCCATCTTATATTTTGAACTGTTCAAAAGTGTATGTTAAGAGGAAAAAAGTCATTTCAAATATAAAACATATTTCTGACTGCTGTTCACTGAATATGGAGGAATTCTTCAGGTCCATCTCTTTACCTGTTCACAGACCAAGTAATGTAAAATAATGTTATTATCAAAGTATCCTCAAAGGATGAATATTTATAGCAAATAGTTAATATTAAAACAACAAAACATTTTTATGCACAGCTAAAGAACACACATTCAGTAGTTGATTATTTTTTTAGCTTATTAATGAAGATGACAATCTTAAGAGAACGGAAGTTATCTTGCATGTCACAGGAAAAAAAGGTATGGGAAGAGTTTATGTTCTCTCACTAAAATATACTGCAATTACAAACCAATACAAAGTAAAAGCTTTATAATAATAGCACAAAGTCCCAGTATAAAATAAATACTGGCACTAGTATTGGGGCTGTGTGATCAGCTGCTTCGTGCACCAACTGCCCTTGTCCCACAGACCCAGCTCTGGGGCTCACGGTAAGGAAGGGGAGACGTTCTCCAGTGTGACTTCCACTTCTTTAAAGCCATTGAAAATATTGCGGATACCCCAAATCAATTCACGGTCACCAGTCTGGCCTGGAGGTTGATGCCCCAGTTCCAGTCTGGCTCCATTTGTTGTCCCTCGGTGGCCCAGTGAGCTACTGGGGAGTAGATTTAATAATGTGGTACTTGTACAGGGCACAAAGCAACTGATCTGTAACTGGTCTAAGAAGGGGCAACACATGTATATATTTGTGTAGTGGCAGTTAAAAGCACTAGATACAGTGTAGTGGCACAAGGCTACCAGGGTAACTCAGGACTGCATTCATTAGTCAGCAGCTGTACTGATGCGGAAGCCTCTGGAATCTAGAGTAGCCCAGTTCAGTATTTCACATCCATCCTGCCGCCTCAAAAGGAGCTCAGAGCTGAAAAGCTGTGGATTCCACAGACACGCTCCCCAGCGCCAGGAATTCCATCATCACTTTGGTTTTACTTAATAAGCAATTACCGGAGCAAGGAGTTCTCCCCACCAGAGGGCACTCAGCCCACGCCGCTGGCACCCAGCTCGGGGCTGGGGGGCTCCCACGGGCCACACAATGGTTTAGTTCAGTTTCATTTTTAGCTGTTAACAGCTACGTACGTAAAAGTAAGTAAGTAAGTAAATAAATAAATAAATAGAATAATACAATGCACAGTTCCTCTTCACAGTGATATTTTAACCAAAAAACTGAACCCATGTGCTTATTTTGCTAACCACAGTGTGCTGTCTCTCTGCACGTTGCCTTCCCTTTCTCATGTACCTACTTGATGTCAGATGACAGGCTTATCTTTTTAGGAGCGTAAATAACTGGGGGTTATTTGTGCCTGACATTTCACACCTCTCTTTACAACCCTCCCTGACCACTAGTAACCAAGTCCTGCAACCTGCACTTAAGATAAAGGCTCTTGTTTCTCCAGTCAAACCTTCTTCCCTATATAGAGCAAACACCTTGCTGACAAGAAAATAACAAATAATACTGGCTTTATGGCCAATATATAAAACAATAATAGTTTTAGTCTCAGGTCTTGAACCTGGGCTACAGCACCACCTAATCAGATGCCAGTTGGTGACAGGTTCCAAAGGTTTGATTCTGCACCACAGTTAATTCTGAGAACAAAAGCAAAACCATATGCTGCAAATGAATGATACGCCAATAAAATCTGCTTGGAGCTTAAAGCCTGCAGTAAAAAAAAAGAAAAGGAAAAAAAAAGGAAAATGGAAGCGAGTTGTTTCAGAAAGCCTTTAGAAATAGGAATCCAAACAGAAATTACAGAAGAGAAGCAGTAATTATTGTTTTCTGTGAAATTATTTATCCGACATGGAAGCGGTGCAGTTACAACAGCAAACAACAGTTTGTTCCTAATGGTTATGTCAAGGGACTAATAAACTGACTCTGAGCTGTTCTGTGCCACAGAAATGACACAAAGATGACAAAGAGCACTGGGATGGATTCTTCTAAATAAAATACTGATGGGCCAGAGGCGTTATAGCTGTATTTCTGCAGGCACGCTATTAGCATAGCACAAGCTGATGGAGGCAAAGGTTATTGAGATATTTAAACTTTCAATTATATTTCTGGTTCGACTCCAATTTCACACAGCAGTTAGTTTATATCTTAATCTATTTTTACTAGGTACAGAAGTAAATAATTAATCTGAGCTACCAGAAAGATTGACAAAGAAGATATAGACCTTGTGGCTAGCTCTAGGCTAAACGAAGTACGGAACACGTTCACAGAGTTATGCAGATTATATTCTGCTGTTGTTAACCAGACATTTTAAATCTGCCTTTATTGCTCATGCAAACTGCACCTGTAATTTTGCCATTGGCTTCGGATGGAGGCTGCCAGTTCACAATTATCGTCCGAGGTTTTCCCTCTTTGCTCACCACAGTCACGTCTTTGGGAGGAGAAGTAGGAACTGCAAACAAACAAAAAATCAGATTATCACAAACAGGCTGCCCGATTTCACAGGATATAAACAAGTAATTCCAGCACCTTCGCTTTTTATTTGGTTTACACCTTTGAGAAAAGGCATGTACGATAATAAAAAATTTGAAATTTGAATCTTCAAATAAAGCTACCACCCTAGCGTCTTAGTGATTTACCCCATTTAAGTGGCCAGCGCCAGCCGGCGTGTAGAGTCTCCTTTCCGTAAGGAGGACCCGTTTCCAAAACACTTCTGTCAACAGATGCTTCATCACGGAATGAGCCCACGAGCTTTCAAAAACAGCTTGAACAGCTGGGGTCAGTAACTTCTGACCTGAATTTCTTTGGTCATCATGAAAATTAGATGAACTTGAAAAATAAATACATTTTATATGCATTTTCTATGAATTGTCTCTGTATTTTCAGGTTTGTGGGGGGACCAAAACCTAATAATGCCACTTTGCCTCTCAAATCTGAATCAGAAAGTAAATTCATCACAGATTTAAAATCATAACTTGTAATTTTTGATTGACTTTGGGGAAGAATTATTAGTGATTTGCAAGGAAATATGTACTACCAAAGCATCTGAAACATAGAAACAACTCGCTGAACATAATTGTCCAGCCTCTTCTCCTGGGTTGCCAGCGACTGAGGCTGGGAGAGAGCGGGAAGAGCACTTCTGCCATCAGCCTCCTCTTGCCTGAGGTTCAGGAAAAGGTAGGAGTTGGCTACCTATTATCCCAGTGCAGAATAATAACTGGAAAAGAGCAAAAGCTCAAAAGTTACTGTAACTATTACCCAAATGCTTAAAAAAACCTCCACGCTCAACAGAAATGTAAAGCACCATTCAAGATCCTACAGCAAGCTTCAGAGAAAATAAAAATCAGGACTAGCCCACAAGAGATTACTAATTCAACACTTAACCCAATATCCCCTATTTTTCTTCAGCATTAGCCGAGGAGGAAGCCCTGGAGATTTCAAAAATAATGAGTCACACACTCAGGAATTTGGTGAAGAATATAAATCATGAGTTCTGAGAAAATATATTTAGCCTTTTTTGTTTGTTTTATTTGGTTTTTTTTGTATTTGCTTCTTCGTTCCCAAGCTTTTAGGTCACCTTTGCAAATATTCTTTACGACCACCTTGACCTAGGGATTTATTTCTGTTTAAATGAAATGAGACCTCCTGTGTCTCACCCTCGCCCCTGTACTTCTTTCAAATTCTCTTTTAAGACCTTTATTTGTGCAACAGCTCTTAGTGCAGAGCTGTGGATGAGACCTTTCGGCCCAGCCCTGTGCTGTACAGTGGTAGCTGGCTCCACATCACGGAATTCCCACCAAGAGCCACGAGGATGCCTTCAGAAGCACCTGAAGCTCACTAAGGGTTTATGGGACTGCACAGCAAATCAGGAGATTTCCGATTTTATCCTGGTTTTGCTTTTTCTTACACCTTGTTACAGAATATTTGGATTTTGCGTGCTTGATGTCTTTTCTGTATTTTAAATTTTTTGTGTGCTTGATTTTTTTTCTGTATTTTAAATTAGCAGCAGAACCACAGGGTAATTTGGAAAGGCTCTAACAATTCATATAAAAAGAAACCTACGCATGATAAGCAGTAAATTTAATTGCACGAAGATCATTTAACACTGCAGGATAAAAAGAGCTAAAGAGAGACAGGTCAGGAGAGAAAAGTTCTGGGCCCAAGTTCCTGCCAGTGCCTACAAACCCTTTTCTGTTTCTCTCCTGTCCCCGAATTGCCGTCCCATTATTCATTACTTCTCTGTAATTTGATGTAAATTCTTCAGCATGCAATTGTCCCTTTGAATTCTCAAGTACATTGCTGTTTTTCGAAGCAGAATTTCTGACTAAGCTATAAAGAACAGAACCCCCCTAACAAGCATTCACCAGCATAATCCTTTTAAATCTACACTTTCCCTCCCTCCTCCAGAGTTGTGGCAGATTCGTCAGGAACGCCGGCCCTTGCCATGAAGGAGGAGTACCTAGTTCAAAAGTTGTTCCATGCGCTGTCATACTCCAAGTGCTTGATCTTCGACCTTTAGTCACCATCACGGAGAATTCATACAAGGTATTTGGTTTTAACCCCGTCACTAAGTAGCTCAAAGTGGTGGCATTTGCAGTCTGAAAGAAAATCTGAGAGTCAGCAACTTCCAAACTGAAAATCATCCATCACCAGCTCTCAGACACCCTTGTCTCAGGTAAGTGCTTGAAACATTTTAGCTTTGCTAGGTTTTCATAACCACGGTCATTAATTCTAGGACGTTTTTGCTCTGTCATGCAAATTTATTAATTGAGTATTCACGTGCAGTTGTTTTATCCTAAACAAGAAATCCTTTCTGCAATCAGCAAGAGCATTTAATATCAGTCAATTATAAATTAAAAAAAAAAAAAAGGCAATACAAGGTCCAGGGCACACTTGTTATGCAGCAGGCTAAATCACTGTCTGCTTGGGGGGGCTAATTTACAGCATTCATTAACGGATCTGGCTAGGGAAAACAATGAAGCACAGCTAACAATAACAGTCCTTCCTGAAATCTGGATCTGCCTGCCAAATTCCTGTTAGAATTTTCAGCAATTTTTTAACATACTTAAAAAATAAAAAATAACCAACAGAAGGTACTTGAAGATAATGAAGCTTTACTAATATGTACGTTGTGTTCAGAAAAAAATAGTTGTCTAGGACTGCACGCTGAAACTGCACAGTGGAATTTGTAGCCCAGTCATTTAGCTAGAATTTTCACCCTTTTGGTTAAAATATCGGATGTTTGTTATACATGACTGGAACATGAATGGACTTTACTTGAGACCTATGAAAAAAACAAAAATGAAAGAGGTATCTACATTTAGGTATATTCCTTACCTTGACCTACAGCGATCTAAACAGTTGTTTCAGGATGTGTCAGGGCCACACGGAGCTGTGTACAGCTACTGCCTTCTGAAAACAGCTGGCTTCAGCCAACTGACTTTCATGAACCAGGCACATTTCTTGAAGACTCTATGACTAACGCAGTCCAAAAAAACCCCTCATTTCTCAAGTATCAGTGGCAGCTTGCTTTCCAGAACATTCTGAGCCCACTGACACTCAGTACCAAGTATTTGCCTTGTTCACACAGGTGTTTTGCCACTTCCTAGCATCTTGCATCCTGAGAAGCACATTGTTTCCTCTCTCCAGAACACGTATGGAAATTCCTAACATTTAATCATCCACTGCCCTTTGTAGTACTTTTTAGCTCCTAGCTGCAGCCAGACGTGGCAGCTGGAGTCCTTTTTACAGGTTGAAGTTGCGTTTTTCATCCATGGCTTTGAAACTTGCTATTTTTTAGTTTCACCGCACATCACATTGAGTGTAAATGACACATGAAAGGCTAAACTTCTCTGCTTTCTTCATTTTTTAACATCACTTACTGTTTTTAAGATCACAACGTATCCCATGGTACTAGACCCTGCTCACCTACTAGAAATAAACATCATAAATACTACCCTGGAAAATGTATTTCCCTTTTATACATTCCTAAAAGATCTAAGTTAAGATTTAATATTTTATCTTGTGCTTGAGAGTGCACGGATAAATCACAGGTAGGACAACTCTGCTCCGCCGACAAAGATTCTTTGAAAAAGGCTCTCTGATCCACATCAGTGAAACAACACGGTTCAGAGCACAGTGGAGTCTTTTAGCTCTAGGAACTGTATCACATCTGCTCCTGTGTTTATATGCTCTAGAATGACACAACTCCTCTGCAAATGTAAGAAAATAAGGCTCCTTAAGGTGGAATCTCTCCTTATGTTCAGTAATAGTTGGTGAACATCAGCGGAGAAGCAGGGAACAAATGGAGAAAATATGGACGAACTATATCAACATCCAATTTAGTGCTGAGAGGGATTGGTGAAACAACGCTGTGGGGAACAGATGTAGCTCGGGGTACTAGAGAACTGACACAAAGACATTTCTAGGAGCCAGGCTGCAAACACAGAAGCACGGATACAACTGGGTGAACAGTCTTAAAACATGTAATAAAATAACAAAGCTGCCAGAGATGGCCATGAGGAACAATACAAGAATTCATACTTCATAAAGTTACCAAAGAGCTGCTGAAAGTGCAGCAGTTTATTGGACAGCACTGCTGAAAAGAAGTTTTGCCTTTCTTAAAATTGACCATTGTTATTGTCCAACAGAGGAGTGCAGAATTAGTGATTGGAATAAAGAAAAGCAGGATGTGAGTGTTCCAAACATCACAGGCTAAAAATTATTACAGCAAATGTCTCTCAAGCTTATGTCCTTTCAGATAAATGCTTTTTACAATGAGTAATTTTGAACTATGCTCCATCATTACATATTAGTTCTGGTCCACAATAAAACTTCTTGATCACTGGCCACCAGCAATGAGAGCAGTGGGAGTTTTTCATTTACCACTGAGGGTGGGCTTTCTTGAGCATTTAACTAATGAAACTGTAGCACTGCATAAATCACTCCTGAGACATCCCCTGTGCATGACTCAGGAACGTGGATTCGCAAATAATTTGCCTTTAGAGGAAGAACACACATCTTTTTACTTCAATTTAAAAAAATTCTGGTTTGTAGCAAGGTTGCTCTGCAAAAGCATAAAGGGAGCTCCACTAGCTGGATATTTTAACAACTATTTCCTTTGAGTCTCATTTCAAATGTGAAATTTGCACTCAGATAACTCTGAAAATGAAAAAAAAAAATCCAACCAACCAACTAAAAAAAATCCAAACCGATCATCTGACCCCAAATCTAATATCCAAATCAAAACAGTAGATAAAAACCAAGGCAGGCAGGAATATCAAAGTTAATTTTTGTACCCATTCAGTTCCCAAAGGAAAGGCTAACTGTCAATGTCATGTGAAAATAAATAGTTGTTAAAAGAAACTTAAAACTGTCAGGGTAAGTATTTTCCCTGCATGACTCACTCCAAAAATTCAGATTCCTCAGCTAACTGGAGAGGAGTTGTTAGTAACACGCAGCTTGTGACTGTGTGTGTGGCCCCTCTACAGGTAAGCCCACGTCTGTCCTACAGAGCGACCATGTTCGGGCGAAGGAGAGAGGATTGAATTGTCACCGTGTCCACAGTCCCACAGCAGACGGTAACTCTGGAAGCGTTTGCCTTCCCTCCCTGAGGCAGCCACCAGGCAACCCCTTACCCGCACACACATGCCACAAAGCCAACTGCTCCCACTAAATCTGGAAGAATTTTTGAAGCAATGGCTTGACTGAGCAGTGCTGGTGTGAACTCAGCTAAAACCAGGCACACCTCTACACCTTGTCTTCACTCTCAGCTTTCACCTAACCCTTGCCTCAACATGCAAAACTTCTCGAGCTTGACCATGAAACCGAAACAACGGCCACATTAATGCTGTTGAAACTCCCGATACCTTGTACTTTGTGTTGGCAGGAATATTGGTTTTCCAGCGAACCGTGTAGTAGCGAGCATCCGTGATCTTCTGGTTCTTCGGCAGAGAGTTGTCTGCCCAAGTGATCCGTATGGTGTCATGGCTCAGGATGGAAGCCTGAACTCCCACCGGTGGCATCATGGGAGACGGATCTGGCACTGGAGTGTATGGAGCATTAATAACAAACAAATCAACCTCGGAAGTGTCTAGGGAATTGATGGGTAAAAAGTAGTGTATTATAATTAAAAAAGGGAGAAGGTGGCATTTTAACGTAAACAAAAACAAAAAAGGGGAGATGCAGGGTAGTACAATGGGATGAAAGGTGAGAAATGGAGAAAAAGAGAGAAAAGCCAGAGTTAATAGGTGACATAAGACTGGCTAAAAAAATTACTTTTGCATCGTGTTCCCCTCTTAAGACACTAAGACAACATATCTATGCTAATAAATCTACCGAATAGTGGTAGTGCTCAGTGCATTCAACCATGGCCTATGCACCCCAGACATACAGTACTTTCAAGTAATTTGATTTTATTTGCCTCAGAAAGAAAGAGTTCAACTTTTTCTAGATGGGCAAATGCCACTTGGGAAAAATGACAGGGAGCTCCCATCACCTTTTAAAGAAAGTTCCCAGTATCACACAAATTTGCAATAACTGAAGAAACTGCAATTCAACTGTCCTCTATCAAATCTGTAAGAATTCCTGCTCTTCAGAAGACTACACCAAACAGAAGTGGTTTGCTTCAGGTTCAGAGAATTAAGCCAAACATCTACACAACATTAATAATGTCAACAGTCTAGGAGGGAGCCCAGCAAGCCATAGCATAGGAATAGCTCACCTGCAAACAAATTTCTCTGCTTAAAATTTTTTATCAATATGTTACAAGACAAAAAATAAAAAAATAAAACTCTAGTGTGACAGTGGATAGAGACTTAGACAAAGAAAATGCAGGCTTCATATTCAAAATCTCAGTGTAACAGACCCCATAAAAAAATTCCACACTTGTCCATAAAAGACAGGATAAGGGCAGCACCCTTAGAACAGCACCCACATAACGGTAACTTTTTGCAGAAGAGCATTTGTAAGTAGTTGAAAGGTAAGTTTTGTAATTTAAAAATGAAACCCATTTTAAGCGCTTTAATAAATGGATGAGACATGCAAGGCAATCACTGAAACAGCAGGGCCAGTCAGTTAAAGGTGACACCGGAAAACAAGACTCGGCATCGTGGTTTCGGCTGCCGCGCGCAGGAGCAGCTTTGAAGCGCGTCAAACTCGGCGGCAGCCCCGCGCCGTTACCTGAGTGAGGCCTGGTCACTGCACTCTCGTACAGAGGGATTCCTTCACCCACGTTGTTAAACGCTTTCAGAGTTATGACATAGTGGGAGCTTGGGTCTAAAGGGGAAAAAAAAATAAGCATCTTTTTAGGGTGAGCTGTTAGCAAATCCTATTTTCTGCTTCTGCGTGTTCCCTTTGTTCAGCTTTTTTTTTTAACTGAAATACGTGCAATAACTAGACCAAATCTGAACTGAGAACGTCTCCCTCTGCTAGTGTTCAGTAGCTCTCATGCAAAATCCAGTCACAGCAAATCTACTTGAAGTACAGTCAAAACAGTAGCGAGGAAAAACATTTTAAAATGAGCATTTTAAGTTGCTCTACTATGAAATTACTCAAAACTCGAATTTTATGAAACTTCTCAATAGTCTGCAATACTAATATTTATTTTGCTTTCAGGATATTTTACCTACCACAGAGAATTCTGTGGAGGGTGAATCTGTCTTTTTCTTTTAAAGCAGATGCCACTGTATCTTGGTGACATTTTAGTTTCTTCTTTGCCTGAAGGCACCTGTTCTGCAGCCCCAGAAGGAAAATAAGGGAATGCTGCTCAGCAGGGAAGTTTTTGTAATAAGCATTGAAGGGAAAGCATCAAATCAAAATGCTTCAAATCTCAGTCAGTTTAGGATTCTGGGTAGGGTGGGGGGTTATTTGTAGGTTTTTTTCATGTCTTTTTTTTTATTCCTCTGCATTTTTATCACCAGAAAATTAAGTTTATTTAAAATTTATCAACAGTTTGTTATATCTGAACAAGAAAAAGACCCTCTCAAAACCATGCATGTATTTATAATACCACAATTAGAAAACAGTAACATAAATGAGGGGTAAAACTTGTTAATTCCCTTCCCTTACCTAAGTTTTCAATGGTGTAATATCTCTGCTTGTAGTCCACCTTGATGGTCTGGGCGTGAGGACTGCCGATGCCATAGCCTATAGCGTAGCCTCTCACCACGATGTTCTGGTTTTCAGGCGGAGTCCAGCTGACTACGATACTGGTGACAAGCGGGCGGACGTGTAAGGAGCTTGGAACTTCAGGAACGCGTGTTTCTGTCAAAGCAAAACGATGGATGTGAAGGATTTCTCTTAAATAAAGGTAATTACATGAAGAGCTCTGAGCTGGTAAGGTCAAGTATTCTGCGTCTGTACTGAAACGAGTCCACTCCAAAGGAGAGAGCTTCATTGTACACGAGGGAGCAAAGAACTCTTAACAGGCAGAAGAAAATTAACAACAGCTCCATGGACTAGTATGTTTTAATAGATTCTCTCTTTAAAAGAAACGACAGTCTACTGAAGAGAACAGTATTACATCTGCTGCAAGGCAGACGTTTTTGATGGTTTTGCATATTCTAATGTGTAATTTTTCAAAATATGCTTTCAATTTATCACATCCTTCCCTTCCACAAAGGAATCTACTTTTAGTTCCATCATACTACTTACTTGTGGGCATTAACATAATTATAGTGAAAACACAGTGATGATGAAAGAAAGGTTCCCAAGCTCATTGCAGGATTAAGCAGAGCATTCCAGAGCTCTAAGAATTGTCAGTAAACTGGGTATTGCACACGTTGCAAAGGTTTCTTCCAATTTGTCCTACACTTGTTGCTGTTTAAATCCTTGGATCTCTTTAACATAATTCATAAAATAGACGTAGGGACTGCACAACCATAGCACAAGATCCAAGACTACTCAGAGTCCACATCCTTAACAACCGAATGACTTCAACAAGCCATCACTGTAATCCCCTAATATTTTTCCTGAAAGGTTATTTTTCCACCACTGTTGATTAGAAATTAAAAGCAAACTAAAAGCACAACTGTACATCCTAATGCCTGTATCTTTGCTTAAACTTCTCAAAAATTAAATAAGTGCTTTTGTCAGGCCACTGGAGCCTGCCACGTGTTGACAGAATATAAATAATTTCGCGCAATAGTAAGCGGAGTTACCCACTCAATCAATTCAGAGTTCTGCTTCCTGCAGGGATTTCACTTTAATGAAACGTGCTGCATTTATCTAAAACCATTTAATAAAGCCCCACAACAGGATTATTTGGAGGATAATAAGCCATTGGCCTACTAGCCCAGGATGTTTATGGCCTCCAGCTGACACAGCTGATCCATTACAACTCACAACTATTAAATACAGAAGAACTCCAGAATCACAATGCAAGACGTGATGTTTTTAACTGCACAGGAGTTAGTGCACTAGGGATAAACTTTGTGTAACTATTCAACACCTCTTGCATACGTGCTCCTGGTGGGACTTGCATCAACTCTCAAAATTACACAGCTGTACTAACACTACACTGCAACAGTCTGGCTCCCATTTACATCAATGACACGATAAGGTGAATTATTTTCAATTTAAATTCAAAAAGCAGCCACGGAATGAAAAGCAATGACACCCTCCATGTCTGTTGAACCTGAGAAATCGAGCATTAGCTGTAAATACATTTGCATGGTATTAAAATTATCCATATGAGTTTTACTAAAGAAAAGCAAAAAATTTTCTTTCCAGTACGCACGTACACAAATATCTCCCACGCATACAGAATGCTATGAATGCCACATCACATCTAAACTGTGGATTTTTCTTACTTGATTCTTTGCAAAGTATATGCATAAAAAAAGTTAGATCTCTTGCAAGGACTGCAACATTCCAATTAGAAAAGAAAAAAATTATAAAATCAACATAGAATGAAAGGAATCCTCTGTTCTCCCTCCCTGCCTTTGTCCTATTTAAATTTAATCTTGGTGCTATCCCTCTGGCAAAGTATCGTTGACTCCAATTCAAAAGCCAAGCACATTTTTGGTACCTTGTGGCTGTGGAAGTGCTGCCCGTTTGCAGAGCTCTGCTTCAGTCTGGGGAACTAACGCTTTCTCAAAGCTGCAAGGTTCTGTCATATCCAGTTAGAGGAAGACCAGGCATGCACATGAAAGCATTTTCAAGTCCAGAAAGTAATTTTAACTAACTACAAAACCAAACTCCACTGTTAACATTGGGGTTTGTGCTGGTCTCGATTAAGCAGTAAGAGCACAAGTATTAAGATGAGCGTCAACTCTGCATAACACAAAGACTGAAGCGTGGGCTTTTGAGGGCTTTAATCAGCTGCGGCAGTGATCTTCTGACAGCGCAGAGCAAACATTGAAGCTCTTTTATTATTCTGTCTTCCAGCCGCCAGTACAACTGCACCTCAAGCCACACCGATGTGAAAGCCGTTGCTGGATCCTGTGGCATGAAGCTGGAACGACCCCTCCAGCCACCCGACCGAAGCCAAGAGGGAGGCTGGTCTGCAGCAAGCGTGAGGTCACTTGTGCGCCCTGGCACTGATTAAATATGCTGCTCTGAACTAGGAGCAGTCTACCCAAAATCACAGAGATCCGCCTCAGCCATCCTGTTCAAAATGGCCTTTTTTGAATTTCAGTTGCTTTTATAGTCAGATTCTGGGAGATCTTCACAAATTTGCTCATTAGAATTCTGCAGGAGTCAGGTTCCCACTTGCAGATTACTCTAGTGTAGTAAATACCAAACATCTGGACCAACTATCAAAGGTCAAAATTTTCCACAGAACATTTTTCTACTTATAGTGTTAAACTCTACCCTGGAAAAACAAGCTGCTTACATGGTTCTGTATAGCACATACCAGGAATATATGGCTTTGGCAGAAAAGACTCTATATTGGATGAAAGATATGGCCTATACTAGTCTGTCAGTTCTGAAAATATAATCAGTCTCCTTCTTCTAAAGTGGCAAAATAACAACAAGTGTGGGTAAAATACTCTCTTTAGAAAAAGAATCTAGACAAAACCCCACAATAATTCAGGAAGCGTATTTTAAAAGACCAGTGCAACATGGGTAAAATTACAGAGGTCTGTGGCTGATAACAATGTTTTCTACTGTTTCTTTCCTCTCCTGCGTTCAAGGCTGCAGGGGCCAACACCCCGACCTGCGGCCAACGGGAGCGCGTGGAGGGAATCAGCGCGCGGTATCTCCGGATATCAAACCACCACGCTGAACTCCTTGAGGTACACTTCAATGGTTTCATTAGCATAACATAGGTGCCGCAGAAATTCATAATCGCTGTTTTACTTCCCTCAAGGAAAACAGTCCTCCCGCCTCTGTTTCATAGCATGTGAAACTCTGCATAATTAACAAGATGGATTTTATTACAAAATGAAAATCAATTGGGTATTTCTTAGCACAAAAAACAAAGTGCCAATGTACAGTACTAGGAAGTGCAGAAGCAGGGTTTAATTTCAAGCCATTTAATTGACCTGACAAGAATTCTGTGTTAAAACTAGAAATTAATTTCACTTAATCATCAACAGAGCACGTCGCATAGTTAAGACACGGTAAAAAACGATCAAACAAAATCAGGTTTGCCTTTAAAAAAAGGCAATCAAACTTTACTGTGCCCCGTCCACCAGTGCTAATATTTCTGATGTCACAAATATGGTCACACTTAGGATCTTACCATCCAGATCACTCTCAAAGGTTTCGGCTGACACCCAGTCGGTAGCTGGTCCGGTACCGTTAATAGTCAGGGCAGCTACTCGGAAGCTGTATTCGGTGCCTCGCTCTAGACCTAGGACACAAAGGGTATCCAAGATAGCTCCATCAGAATTCCAGCTAGGAGCAACAGAATCACAGTTTTTAATTAAACTACAGGTGCAACCTGATGGTGAAAAGCTGTTCACCCCACCTTTGCCACTTGAGCGTAAGACAAGGTGTGAACAAAATGTAGCTTTGCTCCTGTTACTTCTGCTGGACAAATTCTAGTTTGGTAACAATATATAATTTCTACCAAAGGAATGCATTAGACTGGATTTTTTAAGTGTACAAAATAAAGAGAGGATATTTTACATTGATGCCTGAAAGCAGGAAATACAAATGCTTGGAAATAACAGCTCACCTTCAATCAGCTGGAAAAGCTGGGTCCCACCGATGCTCTCTGTCACGTCGCTCTTGCGGGACACTTTGCGGTAGCGGATTTTGTAGCCGGTGATTTGCCCGCTGTGTGTCCCTGCGGGAGGCGGCTCCCAGTGCAGCATGATGCTCTGTGGAAGGCAGAAGGTCGTTAAAATGTCATCACCACCTGCACGGCCAGAGAAACTATTCTAGTGCTGATACTTCGTGGAACACAAGACAGAAAAACGTGTAAGTACCGCATTTTCATATAGGAAAGCATCGGCTCTATGTACAAAGTGAAAACCCTCTGATTCAGCAGCAGCCCGGGTCATACGTGAGCCTACAGAAGTTGAACTCAAAGCACTTCAATCCCATTAAACCTTCTGATTCCCATTTCACCAATGGCCCCTTGGGTTTCCCTTTCATTTTCTCCAGGTTTTCTTGAGACACGGTTTAGCTGAGGATCTATCTTTAACAACTAGTATTTTCTCTAAAGGACACAAGTTACTTGAACTGTAGTTTATATGCATGAAGATAGTTTCCAATCATACAGGCAGTAGAAAAAGGTCTTTGGAAAAAAAGTTTTTACAAGAGGTTTTTACAAAAGAATCTCCAATCATAATCACTGAAGTCATCATGACCAAGTATCTCATTTTCTCCTTTGAAGTGCCCAGGACGCTACAGACGTGCGTCTGTGTGCACACACACTGTAAACAATGGTTAATCAAAAAGAACACATTGAGGCTCCCGTGCTTCAGGCTTTTGTGCCTGATTAAACCTCTCTTGTAATTAGCCTCCATGCTTGGGTGCATTGTCACTCTCTTCACTGTGTTTCATTACGTACAATCCACAACCGGATTGGAGTTTCTAATGCTTCAAGCCTCACGTTCAGATCTTCTGTTGAGTAACCCATAAGCAAATAGCTGAAAAGCAGCATGGGAGAAAAAAAAGACCCAAAGCAGCTCTAATTTGGACAATTTAAGATGCACTAACCTTTCATTTACCTGTTACGAGCATTGAATTCTCCACATCTTACCTTAGAATTCCGTACCTCCGGCGTTAGATTCTGTGGTGGAGCACTGGGGACTGGAAACATCAAAGGAATTACAACCCCACAATTTTCATATCAAATACTGTATTTCTATACACAAATACTCTCTGCTATCACTCATTATGAAAGAACAAACCCTTCTGGTTTAAGACACTATATAAAGTAACTACAGAATTCTACCGGGGTACTTTATGACACACAGTGACTGCCTAACAAGGTTTATGTATTTTGTTTCACGAAGAACGAACTCGCTTTCTATTCAGGCCTTTACTTATCACGGGTCACTAAATAGAAAATGTTTTATATTTAAAGGTACTTCCCAAAAAAGCTATGAAAAGAGATCACATTCAGCACTGTTCCAAATCAAATCTTTAATTTACACACTCAATTCAGGGAACTCACACTTAGAATTCTGACCATGGTTTTAGTTGTCATGATTTTCTGTAACCTTAGAGTCAACAGGTTTTTATAAGAAATGAACAAGGGAGAACACAGCAAAGGTCTATAAAACGAGGAGAGAGCCAGAGAGGCTGGTGGACACTGATTATTCACTCTTTCAGGCTGTACAGCTTTAGGCAACAAATGATGTTACCCTACAGCAGGTTCAGAATAAACAAAAAAAACGGTGATTTTTCACAGAAAATGTATTGGTAGTGTCTTTGTCTACTTGATGTGGGTTATAAAAGATGATGTGGGTTAAAGAGGGTGCTGACAGTGTTTCATAGGAGAGAAACCAAGCTAGTAAATGCACACAAACCACTGCAGAGCCACAAAGTCCCCCAGAACCAAACTTTCGGGCACACTACTCTCTGCTCATCTATTTGGGTCACTCCTGGAGAGACGATTCCAGGCGAAGCTCACTTTTGGTCTGATTGTTCTTATATAAAAATTATTTCCTCTATCAAGAATAAAAGTTAACATTAACTGATCATTCTACAATTGCTCATACATCTGTATTTGTTCACATTACCTCTTTATTTGCCTCACAGACAATACCGTTACCACTTCTTGCTTTCAATATTGTATGCAACTGATTTAATAATATTTGTGCCAGCACGCAAAGACATGCAGCATTTTCCCATGTGACCACAATTAACATAAAAACACTCCAAAATCAAAACTCTGCTCCTATGTAAAAGTATTATAGAACCTAAGAAATAATTTGGAGTTGCTGCATTCACTATCTTTTTTTTCTGTCTCCTCTTAATACTTTGTAGACTCAATAACCCATGAAATAAACTACTGATGTTGAATATAAACTGCTAATGTTTTGCAATCAACATACCAGATCCTTTGGCAGGTACAGTAATTTTTCTTCACCCAGTTTGGAAAGCCTCCAGGGGAACTTTCACCACGTATGGCCACACATAACAACGGCATTATTAATAAAACAGGGCAACAATGAACAAAGCCCATTTATATAAGTCTGGTTAAAAATTCTCCTAAAGGAAATTACTAGGTAATTCCTAAAAAATAATAAAAGATTGGGAGTAACGCAGCTTACCATCTGACAGCGTTCGTACAACAACATCTTGGGTGGAGACTCCAGGCCCGTGTTTATTGTAAGCTACCACTCGGAAACTGTACTCTGTGTATTTCTTTAATCCGTTAATGGTGTAGGAGAGTCCTGCTACATCAACATCCTGTTCATAAAGAAACACAAGGACAAGGCACGGTCAGAGTAAGGTCTGCAACCAGCTTCAGTACAGCAATACTCAAAGCCAAAAACGCAGGAACGACAACTTTCTGTAGATCAAACCCAGTGCTTAGGTACAGTCAGGACTTGCAAAGGTACTAACAGTGAGCTGGCAAGAGAAAATTCTACCTGATGCAAAAGGAGAAAAGGTCATTTTATCTGAGGAGTACAATATTTGTATTTAAAAAGTGATGTAGAAAAGAATAATTTTTAAAGCTAACAAAAATATTCTTCCCTTTGCTTTTAAAAGCTGGAATCATACCCACATGCTACCAGATACACAATTAAATGTCTGGGGTTAATCCTCCCAAATTATGATGATTCTCAAGCGGGAGTTTATACTTGTACAGAACATACTGGATCCTTCTGGTAGCATCGTTAGAAAATATAATCAATGAGACGCTCCGCAGTGTCAGAATATCAAACACTGGATCAAAGAACTCGTGAGGTAAACTCAGGACCAGGCTCCGTACCTGCTCGCTGTCCTGCCCCTTCTCCATGTAATAGAGCTTGTAGTTCTGGATCTCCCCGTTGCCAGACACCGGCGTTTCCCAGGTGATGGTGACTGAGGTGGGCGAGCCGGCATACGCACGGATATTGGGAGCCGGACCAGGCAGCTGAACTGAAACGGGAGCATGAAACTCTGCTAGTCACCGAGCCGAACCAGGAACACGTGCCCTAGCTCATTATATGAGTGCTCACTCCACTATTAATCAACGCCAGTGAAATGGCAGACTTTGCCTTTTCTTCAATTTTCCCTTTTTTTCCTCTCAGAGTTAATGCCAATTTAAAAGTATTCTTCTTATAATAGAAAGCTTTGAGAATTTCACCAGGAGTGCCTTATCCTCATGGTGGGGATAAATCACAGAAGCACACCAACTTGGGAAATCATTTTGCAACTATGGTCTGCACATCTCAACTTATTCCGGGAAAGGTCATGAATGAGGAAAACAAACAAATAAATATCAATCCCGAAAGTCAAGACGGCTCCAAATCTTCCCAGCTCACCCTCAGGCTGAGTTGCCACCTTGAGCGGTGCTGAGCTCTCTCCGGGGCCGTGCTTGTTCTGAGCCACGACCCGAAAGACGTAAACTGTTTCTGGCATCAGGTTTTGAATGGTCACTTGCGTCTCTCCGGGACGACTTGTATTTTCAACACGTTCCCTTTAGGAAACAAAGGGTTTGGGCAGAGAAATTGATCAGTGAGGGGGGTTTTGATGGGTAAAGAAAAGAAAGTTGCTACTAAGATGCATCCTGTCTGAATGTATGGAACACATTAATAATACGGTTATTTATACTGCGCTGACTACACAATGTAACAATAACATGCTAAAATTGCTGGTGACAAAGTTTCTAACTTGGTAAGTAACTTCTCTCTGTCAAAAAAAAAAGGAATGCACTGAAGTAAAAGAAGAAATTACACTCGACACTGCAAAATTCTAAGTAGTTTCTTTGTTAGTCTCATAACAGCATGTGATAATTCATAGTGACAGTTTATCCTACTCCTCTGAAGCCAGAAAAAGAAATATTTAAGCAGCATATGCAGAGTCTGACAAGATTTAAGGCATTTTTGTTTAATATTGTGGGGCTGCTTCTTGTGTATTTTGCAAAGATGTTGTTTCAATGTATTCTTCTACCTCCAAACTTTACTTAGTTCCTCCCTAATATTTAGATGTTTTAAAATCCTCCCCGGGCTCTGCCTCCGTACACCTAGGCAGACAGCTGGGGCGTTTCTCCTGCTGCCACCCACGTCGTGGGGGTGACAAAGGGCAGCGCCTGCGCACGGTGTCTCTGCTGCTCTCGCTGGGGCTGGCGGGCCAGAAGCCGTCCCTCGGCAGCAGTTCTTGGGCAACCAGGCAGGCAAGAGGGGCTTCTCTCCAACTGGTGCCCAGCGTAGGTCAGAGAACTCCATCGGCTCTTACCAAGCTCAGGATGGATCAAAAGATTAATCAGAAACTAACTACTGCCTTGATTTCTGACACGCTGCTGCCGTCACGCCAGCCACGTCTGAGAGTGCTACATTTGGGTAAGGACATCCACAGAGCTCGAGGAGAAGCTGCCTGCTCCCTGTCGACAGAAATAAAAGCAGGACTGACTACCAAAGAGCAAACCCAAACCTTCCCCACTCAGAAAATAAAGGGAAAAGTGACCGCTTTGAATACAATGCTTTCCCTTTGTCTGCTAGACTTGGTTTAGCTCTAGAGGGCAGACAATTCTCTTCTCGACGGTTAGCTGCTCTTAAGTAAGTTTCAATGCAAGATTATTCCACAGTCTCGCCATTTCTACCTTCCAGACATTGTACTTCAGTTTATATCATGGAAATATGATGCCAAAATCCACATTTTAATTGATTTCCCTTTAATTCAACTGGTGGAGCTGATGTTGCATAGCCTGGTTGAAAACATTTTGAAATGTGCTATCGCACTGTATCTACACAGAGGGAAACACTATGCTTCCTGTAACTGAAGATCTACTTAAACACATTTTCTAGAACATTCTCCTTCATAACATTTGAGCTAAAATGGCACTGCATAAACAGCTTAATTTATTTCAGGTTTTTATTAATTTTTCTCATTAAATGAGCAGTATCATTATAGTGTGAGTTGAATTAAAAACATTTACAAAAGATATTTTTTTTAATGGTTATAAAGCAGTTTTTGCAAGAAAGAAGCTGACAGAGAAGGGAGACACACTCTAAAGAAATACCATAGCCACCACAGAATGAAATGGGGAGGGAGGTGGGGAAAAAGATAAATATTTTCCCTCACTAACTTCCCCAGTTATAGCTAGTGTAAAATATTTGCATGAAAATGCATTTTCAAATGGACAGTGTCCTTTAAGATGTGTCTTAGATACAATGATGGTATTTGAAAATGCAGCCTAAGTGTCAGCTGATTCACAGCTGTGGAATAACATTCACCTCCCACTGACATACAAAATATATGGCATTTTCTGCCTCAAATATAAATGCACTCACTGATTTTATATAGGAAAAAAATAAGCAATCCAAGGTTATCATTTAAAATTACAAAAAAATATCAAAAATTATTTTAATGGAGAAAAAGCATTTATCAAATAATAAAGAGACACATGGAAGTATTGCAATTCTCAGTAATAACTAGGAGCCGTGCCTTCTCTCACAACACTGTGTTAAAAATATGTTGAGATTAATCTAATTAACTGCTACATGAATCTCTCATTTATGCCCTTTCTTAGGGAGCCTTGAGCACCTTTTACGAGCTCTGATGTGTTTAGGTAGGCATAATAGGTAACAAACAGATGGTCTGTATGAATAACTGTATTACCCTCCAGAACATTATGACTATTCTAACTCATTCCAGTTTAATCCCCATTTAAAGAGCTTCGTAAACCAGAGCTAAGGTTTAAAATAGATATCAAGGACCTAAGGGGAAAAGCCTACAGTTCAAGACCAGAAACGAGCATTAAGCTGGAAATGTGAAGTTTAAAGTTACACTTGTATACAAAAAAACAACCTTCAGGGAATTATTAGAAAGTGAATATTGTCTGTGCCAGCCATATCACCTGTAGAGCCTGGCAGTGAGCTCCGAGGGACATTTCGACAGAGTGATTGCACACAATCTAACTCCAGGTGCTGTGCTTGAAGCAAAAGACACTGAACTCTGAGTTTAATAGTCTTTGAATATCTCACAGGTGTAATTTACCGCCTTGTACCAGCAACCCCCTAGCTATTTCTTTTATTTTTGTCCAAATCTTGGAAGTTTGGTGTTCTTCTGCCTGAGTTTCATAGAATTAAACTTCCCTTTGTCGTCCTGCCTCCCCCCTCCCCCCTTCCCCAATTTGAATTTTCATACCCCTTTACAGTGGAACCCTCTTCAGTTTGGAATACCTAACACAAGGATGAAATAATGAAGTCACTTCTCTCTGAACAGATTAGTTCAGTTCTTTGGGAAATGGTATGTGTAGACAAAAATATAATAGTCTGAGATGGTACATATGCACTTAAAATTGCAGCAGAGATCTTATGATCATGTATAATTCAAGGACTACAAAGTAATCATTTAAGCAGTGTTTTATAACACTGAGGAAGAAAAGAGGGTTGCATAGCCAAGCGCGACTTCAAAATTTTCTGATGCCCAACTGCCTTGGTGTGTATGACACACTCATCAGTTTTTTTATTCAGTAGCCAAACAGCATTTCCACAAGGTCCAGACATCTGGCCAAAAAGTAACATCGAAATGGTAACCAGAACTTTTTTTCTTTCTGTTTTTTAAAATTTTATCATTTAAATGCAAGTGGAAAGGCAGGATTTCACTACATTTTTCTACCAGGCTGTGTGATACCAATTGTCTTTATGAGGCACAGCAAAAATATACAACTTCCAAAAAGCAATGGAGTGCTGAGGTTGAGAAAAGAGTCTGTGCTTTGCACTCGCATTCAGAAGGACACTTAAGCAAAGACCTCCCTGACAGCAGTGAAACCACCTGCTTACATATAAGCAACAGCTGAAGCACTTTGCCCTGTAAATGTTTCTTACGACAGTAACTCGAGCCTGGAGCATTGCTGGGCAGGAACTGGAAACAGCATGTTCTGCAGGTTGTCCTGTAATTTCCTCATTTATTCACTACCAGTTATGAGATGCCTCTGACCCTTTGTTCTGCACGTGCTTTTGGCCCAATCTTTTGTGTCATGGAAGGGAATGTACTTTGTTTCCTCAGCAGCAAGACAGGGAAAGGCATGACTCCATCTCCAGCAAAATAGTTTCTAAAAACCCAGCAGGTAGAGCAGTTTCACCCAGGAACGCGAAGAAGAAGTGGCAATAAGCAAGAACGGCTGGCAAGATCCCACCTGTTCTCCTGTCTTACTTAAAATTTCTCCAGTAAGAATGAATATCACCCAAGTAAAGTATTAGTAGAGAAGTAACATTTGTGAGGCAAAGAAAATTTTATTAATTGCCTCAATTAATCGTCACGAGCCCAGACAAGATGTCTAGCCACAGAGTTAAGCAAGAGTGACAATTCACTCTTAAGGAGTGGAGTTTGTATTCTCTTCAAATGACTTTCTTAACTTTGAGTCTCACACTCTAGTCAGTAAGTAGACGGAATTTTCTCTTGAGTAATAAATCTGATAAGCAAGTTAATTTGGAGTTAATTAAAGCACTGCTAAAAATCATTGTTAGCTCCAACTTCTTCAAACTTAGCACAACAATCTGAAACTGTCACCCTGAGCAGCAGATCCCATCAGGAAGGAAAATGGATGGGTTGAACTAAACCACTGGGATAAGAAGTCAAAAACCTCACAAATGCTTCATTAAATTTCTTTTACAGGGATTACGTGGAGAGAGGTAACATTCAACCAACATCCACCACAACATTTAATGACACCTACCACGGGGTTTTCTCTAGAATCACTGCTTTTACAGGGTTGAGCATTAAAGCCTTCGGGTTTACAGAGCTTCCAAGCCGAGCCAGCGCAAAGAAGAGCTTGGAAAGAGCACGACCCATTCTACACACTGAGGCCTTTACCTGTTTATACCTTCCTTGGTGTAGAAGATTGAATAGGTGAGGTTGTCTCCTTGCGGGTCCGATACGGGCGTCCGCCACGTCAGTCTGATGAAGCGAGTGGAGACGAGGGTGGCCACGACGTCACGTGGGGCCGAAGGCAGTGGTCCTGTTGTAGCTGGTGCTAGATGGTCATTAGTGGCACTGGTCAGTGAAGTGGGAGGTAATGTTGGGATGGCAACATCTTGTCATGTGCAAACATTGGGGAATATGAAGGGCAAACATCACCACGGTTTTTTTTTTAAAAAAAAAAGAAAACAGGAAAAGAAAACACAAAAGAAATAAACAAAACCACGATGGGAAACAAAAGAAAATGAACACACAAAAAAGGCCATTAAACTGAAGGCTAACATGCAGGCAGAGGTAACTACTGGAAACTAATGGGAATATTAAAGGACACGTCACTGTCGAGCAAGCAGACCAAATCTCCATTGTAATGGAAGTGGCAAGGGAAGGGAAGGGTGAAAACTGAGGATAAAATATGACCTCGTCAGAGGACATACCAGCAGCAAACAGTATTTTCATTTCTTTGTAAACCAGATGCAATACCAGACATTTAGCAGTAAAAAATCCCAACCTGTCTTCTGTATTCAAACATACCTCCAGACTCAATTTTCTGCTTTATTTCATTAACACGCAGAATTAATTTCTGCTATTCTCATCATTAAAAAATGTGACAGAAGAATACACAAAATGCATTTAAAGAAGTTCAGACTCATTCAGGTTGTGCAATTAAACACTGAGGTCAATTCACATGGTAACTGCTTTCTGAACTGGCTGGGTTCCACCACTGCCAGTGCTAAGATGTGGCAACACACTTGGTACGGCAACGGAAATACAGAGTTCTCCTAAATTGTAGTGAAATCACTGTTTTCTTTCCATCAGTGCTTCTCCTCCCTCTCATAACATATATCACAGCATTTTACAAGGATACTAACAAGCATAAACAACTCTTGCTTTGTATTTTACGCAGACCTTCCAAACTTTTTCGCGGTGAGTCACGTACATCTTCCTGCATTACTATTTTAAACCCAGGATAAATCTCTGGGATTATTGCATTAAAAGGTTGGCAAGTTAACAGCACAAGCTTGTAACGCACAAATAGCTGTTCTCCAAATCCTATTAAAGCAAACCATCCAGTAAATCTAACTAATATTCTGAGCAGCTGGACCCCAATTACCAGAGAGTATTACAGGAAGCACCATTAGTAACAAAACCCTAAAGCTCAGGACCCTGAATTTTTCTGGATTCTTAACTATTTATCAAGCTTAAGCCACCCGACGACATTTTCCACATGGGAATCTATGCTCAGTTATTCACTTGTTAATTATGGAAACTAACTAAACCAGCTCAGATTTTCCCCAGAAAGCGGCTCGGGACTAGTACAGCATTTGTTGAGAGCGACAGCATCTCCACCAAACATACCACCAGAGTGTGTGTCTCTCTAGACAAGGAGAAAACTGAGTATGTTGCAATTACATGTTTCCTCTTGCTTTCATACTAAAATCAAGACTTTTTACTCCACTGCTTGTATCTTTACAGGACTCTGCAGGATCCCCAGCCCCAGGAACACACATATATATATATATATACAGGTATTGAAAATACCGATCACAGGAAGACAAGTATTCAAGAGTATCTTCTTAAGTATCCTTTCCACACTGTAGCAGCCACAGATCAGATGCAGCAGCACCTCTGGACAGAAAAGGTTCTAGCTAAAGTTATCAGCACTCAGAGTTACTGCTAGAACCTTACTCCAGCCTACACCACCACCATCATTTCTCAAAGCAGTGAACACCGAAGCATGTTGTGGACAATTTCTTGACATCATTGCCAGGTGATCCAGCAGGAGAGATGCTCTCCTACATTTGATATTCCTAAATATGGGAAGTTTGTTCAGAGGTTTGAGAGTCAATGGCCTCCTCCGCTGAAATGACCCTTAGATGGTAGAATTTAAGATCCTGAGGAAACTAAGGAAGGCATTTGGCATAATCAAGCATCTTTACCAGAGTTCCCACTTGACTGACTCCAATTTCTTTGCAAATTTCACGTTACACTTAAATTAAAGCTCTCTGCAAGGGGAAAATATTCAATTGCATACCCTTCGATTAGCTACTTAACAATATTATTTAAAACCATGAAGCAGTCTGAGGAGCAATCTGTAGGGAAGCTGTTACAAACTGGTGTTCTACAGCTGCATCAGCCAAACGCCTTCTGAAGCAGCACCTTCGGCACCATTCTGGTGATCTCTTCGATTGTTTCACACATTTATTTGACCTACTTAAGATATGAAGCGCTTCCATTTTTTAAAAAGAAAAGTTAAGCCACTTCATTTCCAGCACAACAGGCAGTTGCTGCTTCAACACAGGAACTCCTTAGAACTGCCATTTCAGCTGTTCACTCGAAATGCGAACCACATATCTTCCATCAGTTCACATTAATACTTTGGTTTCTCTTATGTGTCTTGGTAACAGTGCCGGGTGATCTGCTTCAGATTACATGCTCTTGACACAAAGGATGCATTTCACCTATCTTTAATTCTATTTAGTTAAAATGTAATCCAAATATTTTTCAATAATTAAATTGAAAAAAAATGCTGCAATTTCTCAGGGGAAAATTAATCCCCTGATCAATTTTTAACATTCATCTGCTTAATCTAAATCACATCCCACATACTCATATATTTGTCTTCCTATATAATGAAAAAGATCCATCTTTTACTTAAGTGATCTGCACACGGTGCTTGAGGAACCTGCAGGCATCAAGATGAAGAGTCTGGGAGAGCTGCCAAGATTTCCTGGATTAACAGAAACTCAGTTTTAGCCTCACGCAAGACTCAAACCCAGAAATATTCCTTCTGACAGCGTTGTAGGTAGAGCGGTCAAACACAACGAAATGCAAGTGGCGTCTGGAAAATAAACTGTGAACCAAACAAAAGCACCAAGGATTTGTGAATTGTACGAGTGAGGTAAGCGAGGAGCAGGCACGAAAACTCGCCCTCTGAAAGCTGCAATTAAATACCAGCTTGGTACCAACTGGGTACTGCTGATAGCTGTGGAATGTATTTAGAAGACTGGGTTATTTCCCTTCTCTTTATTTTTTCCCCCTTTCCTCCTCAAAATGCCTCCAGTGCCGTTCCAAACTGATTTGTACACAGCCGTGCCAGCAGAATGCTCAGCAGTGCAGAGCTGTGCTAATGAGTAATTACACTAAAATTAGTTTTAATGCCAATAAGGGAGCAGCTTTATTACTTCAGGCTTCTAAGCCCAGTGTAACAAGTCACATGCAAAACAAGTCTCTTCTTTCTGACACGTATTTCATCACTGTAAAAAAAATAACTACACTCTGGAATATTCTTTGCAGGCCTATTCCTACCAGTTTCACATTAATATAATGTTTTAAGAATATACAAAATATGCATGTTCAGCAAGTGACATGCTACGAACACGGAGAACAAACAATGCTGTTGCATGCCAGCCATAGGTAGAGCAGATTCGTCCTTTAAACCACTGCTGATCTATCATTTTTTCTGAGTTTATATTTTTCTAAAGAATCAGGAATAAGCCCTTGGTCAACTTGGCATCATGCGAAGGCTGCACGGTTAAGATCTAGCACGTTGTCTTGAGTAGCATTTGAAAGAAATCGTTCAGCAAAACAGTGGACATAAAATGACTCATTCCTTAAAGAGTGGCTCCACCGCAGTCCGAGGCTGGGAGGCAGAGACAGAGGTTAAATAAATGTTGCTGAGAGGATACATTAAAACTGTCGCAATACAATTTTCATTGCAGATCAATGGACAGGGAAAGTCAGTTGATTTATCTGTCTGCATTTAATGAAGTTAAAAGCTAATAAAAATAAGTTAAAAACAAAGCAAAATATTTCAAGCAGCCCTTTTTCTCCTTCGCACAATGATTTTTCTAATGCTTATGTAGTAACCCAGGCAACAGAACAATGCCTGAACTGCTAAATAATGCTCAGCTACTGGGACCTCCAAAAAATGAGAAAGCAGGATTTTCTTTGCAAACCGTAAGGTTCTCGGCTCACTTTGCTGCGCAGAACCAAGGGCGAGGACGTGCGCCAGGACTGCTCCCTTCTCTTCCGCAGGTTTCTTCTGAGCAGACATCACCTATTGCAGCTATTTGATCAAAATGCCCGCAACAGGTGGGCTCAAACAAACCCACTAGTGACATCTAGAACTTGAATCCTTCACTGGCCAAAGCACAGTATTTTCATTTTATTACCAGGAGGCTGGCAAAGTCAAGAGTCACAAGCTATGGGTATCTGTCAGTTTGCTACGCTAACGTGGGCCCCCCGCTGCTGTTGGCGTAATTCACAGCGGCAAGATAACGAACAATTGAAATGTGTGGCTGTGGTGCGATTCTATCATCACCATCTCAGGATGCTGATAAGATCTTTTAAAAACAAGTCTCTCAAACACACCACACCCGAAAACTAGTAACTGAAATGCTCTGCTTGTTAGCTAATTATTAGAAATATTTTCCATGTTGTCCAGCCCCTCCGGTTTAGATTTCCTTTTTCCTCTTTTTTTCCTGCTGTGGCACATTATTGGCATATTCACAGCTTCCTCCTGCTTTGGGCAACAACATTCCAACTGTCCCATCGGATACATCTCACAAAGGACAGGCGGAAGAGGAGTGTTATCTGCTCCAGCTCTGTTATCTGTTTGACCTGGGATGAGCCCAATTCCCTCGGCGACCTTGCACGTGTAATGAGGGTGCCACAGTACAACCTAGCTCGGGAAGGCAGTGTCAAAATGCATGAAATTAAGATGGATAAACACTTGATGAAACACTTGCCCAGCACCCGCATCGTATGGACTCTATAGGTTTCACTTTAGACTCACTCTTACCCTGAACACTCAACAAGGACCAGAGTGCATCTTCTAGCTCAGTTTCATTCCAAAGACATCGAGATCCAAGAGTGCTCTGGGAGGAGCAGGGACAGGTGGGAAATTTCAGGAGCCCTCTCCTGACAGACGTGGAAACCTTCACGCAGCTGTGCCCGCAGAGGACACAGATAACGCAGCGAGAACAAGATGGACTTGGCCAAGAGGAATCTGTTACGGCTACAACTGAGGAATCTGGGGCATCAGAGAGTGAATAACACACACCATGGCAGAAGAAAAGAAAGCCCTCTTTTATATGGACTTCAGAGCGGATTTCATAGCTTTTACATGTAAATACATCTTTGGTTTCAGCAACTGAGACCTACTACAACTAAAAATAGCGATTTACCATTTAAAGAAAAAAAAATGTGGGGAAAAACATGACCCAGGACATTCAGACCTCTAAACACCTTTAATATTTTAACTGTATACCATAAAAAAAATACATCAGAGCTACCGATATGTTTCCTTTTGACCTGGGGTATTCGGGATAAACCTGTTTACTTGATAAGTAATATTTTTCACATAAATCACTATTTAACTGATTCCAGAAAGGTACTTGAGACTTGTAAACATTTTTCTTACTTTCACCTAATGCACTGTTTTCCTAAATTTGATCTTTAGTATGACATCATTCCTCCTGCTTGGGAACGGGACTCAAGTTTGATCAGGTTTAAGAAGCTGCAATACTTCAAAGAGTTGCAGTCAAAGAGCACTAATTTTCTTTTGTACACTCAGAGAATGAAAAAAAAATACAGCAGTAACTTGCTGCAGTGGATTAAGTATGAAACACTAAAGCGCATAAGTCCATGCTATACAAAACTATCATTTCAAATTCTGCTTTCTCTCCTATTCCCCCCCCATATTAATACTTGCATCAAATTGTCATCCTTCTTCAGAAGCTTAATTCATACATTTACGACAGAAGGAACATGATCTTTTATTCCTTTGTCTCAATAGGTCAGTTATTATAACTGAATTACTTCCTTCCCTTGGAAAAACTAATTAAAAGAAAGCTACCAGACTCCTGTTTGTCTAGAAAGAGGTGCTTTCACGCAAAGCTGAAAAAGTGAATAAACAGACATGAGTAGATGAGTCCATTAAAATTAATTTCTGCTGTATCTAATGAACGTACATTTCCTGCATCTCCTGGATCCCGTAACGACAACCTCCAGCACCTCATTTACTTGGTGCAAGTTACAAATCTCTCTCTGCTCGACCATAAAAACACAGCAAAATTTAGTATTTCAGTGAAAATCCAAAATTATCCTAACAGCTGTATAGAAAACTGTGCTTCATGAGATAGTTTAAACTGCAGAGCTTTGTGCGATTTTGCTACACAAGGAAATCTGTCAGAAAAAGAAATCACACAAGAATATTCACACCAATACCTAGAAGAAAGCGCACGTGGGGCAGCACAACATAGAGCCTCCCGTCCTTAAAATTACTTCTGGAACTAAAACTGTGTTCAGAAATGTGGAGCGCAGCTGCTGTGGAACTGAGCCTGTCAGAGTGCTCCACGCCGGCTCAGCCGTACGGCAGAGCAGGGACAACTGGCCCCACATTAAAACAGGCCGAGCTCTTACAGTTTCTAGCGCAGTGGTTTATGCACCATTGCTGCGCTCACCTGAAAAGCCAGGAGGAATGATCCCCACGGCTCATCTCCCTCGGTGAGCCCGAGGGAGGAAGAGGATCGAGGCTGGGAACCCGGCAGAGCTCTCCATCAACTTTGTCTCTAGGAGACTTAACTCAAATGCCAACCCCTGTCCTGAGGAACAGACCTTCCTCCAGATAAAAGCAACCTTCATTTTCTTCCTAAAATGAAATAGAGATGCTTACTTACTTATTTCTCTGTGTGGACTCTTTTTTTGCCTAAGGCAGGCAAAATGTCTCTTTTTTTTTTTTTTTAATTGCCTTGGCTTAATTTACGCTACCACCGGGAATGAGAACTGTTATTTACTCTTCACTCAATGCATGCTACTTGCAGAAAGCCCAATGAAAATACATAACAAGCAAATCCCTAAATAATATCCACTTATTAAGATTTTTAAGCATTCATTTGGTTCCGTATTCTAATGTAGAATGGCCACTGGAGGCCACCGCATCAGTTTTGCCTATGTCAATATCCTGATAAACACGCTCTGTTTTTTCGAGGAAGTCATAACCCCCTTTCTGATAAAGAACACTCCCTCCCATTTTCATTCCGCACCCAAATGCTTTGGTGTAGAGGAAACAATGTGGTGGGTTTTTTTCCTGTCTCACAAAACAACCATAAAAAAGGCGTGACGTGCCTTACTGATGCATGCCACAGCGCTGAGGCTGCAGAGGAAGGCAGCCTCTCCTGCAGGAGCCCCACGGGGTAGATCAGATACATAAGGGAGGATGTAAAGCAAAATAAAGCATTTTTCATCACGAGACACATGCTATAAAAAAGAGGGAAAAAGCCACACATACCTCTACCTATCCCCGAGGAGTTTAAAGCTTTAAGCAGATTTTGTTATTGGAAAGAAATTTAAACTGCCATCACACACTGCAAAATGAAGGACACCATCTCACAATTCAAGAGAGAATATTATATTTTTTAAAATATATTTGTAGGGGTTTTTTTTAAACACTACACTTTGAGAAAAGAGAGTCAAAACCCCTGAAACAAAACACACACATAGAACCCGAGGCAGTAAAAATGCATGTTAATGCCCCCAAAGACCCTCTTCATGTAAATATTCACAAATTGAACTCTTAGGCAGAAAAAGATCCTCTCAAGAACAGTAGAGCCTGCTACAATATGTTGTAATTTGACTTTAATAATAACAGGAAAGCACTGCTTTTATTTCAAAAGCAAATGTGCCATATATGAGCAAGGCTCTTTAGGGAACAGTTACTAATAAAACTACTGCATATTTTTGGAAAGTGTTCGTTCTGACAGGATGTGGAGCCATTTGCATTTTTGAAGAGTTAGGCAAGATTGCTCCCTCAGTCTAAAGTTTCACTGGGACTCTGCCAATACCGCACTTTTACCACCTTGAGCAAACCACTTCCCCATACCCTCGTTTCCAATCCCACCTTTGTTTTTTGCAGTGTTTCCCAGTTTTCCCCCACTCTTTGCAAAGTCCACTTCTACCATTCCTTCTCCTTCTTGTCAATAATTTTAATAACCCTCAATTTCAAACCGAAGTATTTTATTTAAATGACTACCATGCTCCTGAAAATTTCTTCTGGATAAAACATCCACCTTCCCCCTCAGGACATCTGCAGCCAATGTGTGTCAATCCAGAGGTGGCTGCAGCACACTCAGGGCTTACCAGAATCTTAGCTGATAAATAGTTTTCTCCAAGAAATAACTTGGAAGTGGAATATCATTTCCCTCCGCCTGGGATCTGTTGACACTTTGAACAACTCCGCAGCAATAACTCTGGGAAGCTGAAGTTGCAACAGATGAGACTGAACAAGCTGTTTGTCAAAACTGCACTAATTTCTGTTAAACTCTTTATCCAACATCGACACCAGTGACAATCTGCAGCTACTTTCAATACTGAATGCACATTATTAGAAAGGAAATTGAGATTTCTTAGTTAGATTTATTTGATTTCCTTACGGTACAAAAGCCATAAGCCTATTCAGGTGATCTCGTGAAGACTGCTTGAAAAATAACTGACATCAAAAGCAAGAGGGGCTTCTCCTGGATTCAGATACTCAGCTGTACGAATCCTATTACATATGCAACAAAACCGTAAACCAATCCTTTTCCTTTTTGCTCCAAATGGCATTCAGCTGTCTCTGATATTACTGTATAATTTAGCAACTTTGAAATATAAGCATCCAATTAAGGCCATATCCACACGTTTGTTCCCCGCTCTGGTGCGAGACTGACAAAATCTGATATTTTCCCTTACGACACAAGGCTAGGATCAATTACAAATTAAGGCTACTTCTGTCAATCTTCACAAGCCTGTTCACAAAGAAAAGGCAGAGGAAATGCCTTTGGTAGTCGTGACAGATCTCAAGCTAAAGCTAATCCTGCTGTGACGAATGTATCCTAGAGCTGACGTTTCTCACCCTGATTATTTTTAGTTTCACCTATAACTAGAAGCTATATGAAGGGAAGGGAACAATCAACTGCTGCTGCTCAACGACAGTAGCTGGTCACACCGAATGCACTCGCTTTTGCTTCGTATTGCTGCAGAGCTGCATGGCTTCGGCTCCTGGCAATAACCGTTGCTGACAACACTGGATCTAGTCAGGCAGGAGCCAAGCTGCCAGAAACATTTATTATTATTTATATAAAAATATAAGAGGAAAATGGAAAATGAAATCGAAGCGCTTGTAAGTGATACTACAGTAAAGTATATTTGCTTTTATGAGCCTTTCTAGTGGCAAAGAGACTTTTAGTGGGCTGAGAAACTATTGGGAATTCAGGATAACCCAGAAGAGATGATACAGAACAGGGACTCAGATCCTTTGAGCCTGTTTCACACTCGCCACACAGTGCATACACGTCATTCCACTTTTACTGTGGTACAATAAAAATAGAATAAATCCTGGTGAAGGACAGAAAACGCGTATTAATGTGTTGAACGTTTCTTAAAATACATCTAAGCTTTTTGTTCATACAACATTCCTCATGCATTATTCCTCTTTACAATACGACATATAATTTCTTGAAAGGCAAGTACCTTTCAACCATTAATTTCACTCATGAAAGCCAAAATTAAGCAGGTGACACAGTCCAAGTGTTTCGAAGCATAACTGCATAAGTAGCAATCACCATAACCCACATGTGCGTGGAGCAGACTCAAATTGAAGTCACGGGGCTCACAATCTGATCTGAATACCTCCATGGGGTTTCAAATTTCTTTGCCAAGTGGACTGTAAATACAGTCATAAAACAAGAAATGAAAACTAATAAGCACAATCAAAGCATCCTATAAATTTTGTTATGCCTTCCTGCAATTCACCGCGCTCTGGCAAACATTCATCTATTACTAATTTAATCTAAATTAGAGCAATTTATTTAAAGCGCATGCCAACTTTAAACGTGAATAGTCTCTTGAATGCAGAAAGTGAAGAGCTGTTTATCTCCCAATTTCATGAAGTTAAAATTCAAGAAGTTTGAGATCTAGTGTGGTTTAGTTTAATCAGCTCTACTTTTCAATAAGACTATATATAAGCAGAGGCCATAAAGAGGGAATAAAGCAAGCCCTTTTTTAAAATACAGTTTGAGTTGAGAAATGAAACTAATTAAGTTAAAACAGCTTTCTGGCAATTTTGAACATACACGCAGCCATGAGAAACAAATGCCGATTTTCACTGAGGAATAACAAATAGCTAAGTAATGTAAATTAAAATCAAAATTAACCCCCCCAAGAAAGTCTTCCAGCGTTAAAGAGGAGAACATACTGTAATGTTTACAGAAAACGAGCAATGAAGTGTACACAACCAGTAACAGAATATTCTCAGAGTTTGGCTTTGGTTTTACAAAACACTGTCTGAAGTCAGTTTGTGATTTCAGATGCTGTTTATGTTCCTAAACCACAACTTCCCAAAGGAGACTTACAAGCTGTTCATCCATCACTCACATGAAGCCATTTGATATAATTACATGACAGGGATTGAGGCGGGAAGTTTGAAAAAGCTTTTGCCTTCACGAGCACTGTCGTCATTTTTTTTCAAACTTCATTATGCCATCAGTATTGAGTTCGTATTTGTTACATTAAAGGGGTTTCTTAAAAGTTTTTCACAGATCCGTAGTACCTACAGCATCCTAGAACTCCTTTGGTTAAAAAGATGAGCATTTACGCACACAAACATTTTCGTACACGTGAACGGGTGCGTGCACACAGAAGAGCAGAAAGCTTATGTGCACGTACAGTGGTGAATGAGGAAATTATTTGGATTTCAAGAAGCTGGAAATTCACCTCAGTCTAGGGGAGCTGAAATAACTTCTAGAGGCAAAATCTGAGCCCCTGAGATCTCTCAGTCGGTGTCAGCCAGAAGGAACCCCACAGAACCGCAGAGCACCTGCGCACAGAAATGCCAGATCTTCAGCACAGTCTTAGCTGAAATGACTCCAGAAAACCCAGGTCAGACTCTGATGCTCTCCATCCTGCTGTGGGTTGGGGAAGCCCCTGGCTCCACCCTACCAGGAGTCCTGCCCACCTCATTTCACTGCTCTCAGGCTTGACAGAGCTCATGGCCAAACTCTGGCAGAGAATTATCTCATTGTATGAGATTATTCATGCAGCAATGGTCCTGGCCAGAATTCAATTACAGAAGGGAAGCACTAATTCAGGTCAATAAATGATGTCTTTAACACTCTCTCAGAATTAGGATTCACATAATACAATTCAGCAGAGGAATTATTATTGTACAGCTCAAGTGAAGCAGTGTTATATTTTAATAAATGGTTTGTAACATCAAACTGTGCCACCAATACCAGACATTTATGTTTCTCATAAGGAGATCAGCAGGGAAATAGGTACCACAAAACTGCCATGATTTGACTGTTATATCAACACTATATACAAAGAGATAAATGGGGTCCATTCACACCTCTCAGTCTGACAGTCCTTCTGAATCACAGAACACTAGGCAAGGGGGGATCTCAGGAGTCCGTTTATGCACATCCTCATCCAGAGCAGAGCCACCTCTGAGCACGTTGCTCTTGTGTGCCTGCTGCTTCTCCCAGGCTGGTACAATCGACAAACCTGCTTTGGACGTGTCTCTCTCCCAGTCCCTGGGTCACTGGGGAAGACGTGAAACCCGCCCTGTCCTGGAATCATGCCCTGGGTCACGCCACTCCTTGCCCAGGCTACCAGTTAGTCTTCACACCATTCACCATGACACGGGGAGCCTGCTGGGTCAGCCAGCTCTCCACACACCCAACCACCCACCCGTCCAGTCCAGATTTCCCCAGTTTAGCTACAGGGATACTACTGGAGATGGTGTCAAATGCCTGGCTAAAGGTAAAGTAAGCAATATCCACTTTTCACCTTTCCTCTTGACCACAGGGCCAACTATCTAATCTTAGAAGACTACTGGGATAGATGGGCGCAATCTGCCCTTGCTAAATCCACACTGGATTTTCCCAGTCATCATAATTTCTTTCATGTACCTATGATCCAGGAGGATTTGCTCCATAATCTTCCCTGAAACAATTCTAGCTGCAGTTGGGCTTTGTCCTTCCTAGTTCAAGCCTTTCATACCCAGGCAATACACCCTGCTTTACTCTGCCTTTGCTTCCAACTCCGATGTACTTTCTCTTTGTGTCTGAGCTCTGCTAAAACCTCGTTCTTTATCCCTACTGGTGTCCTGGACACACACGCTCAAATTCCTGCACTCTGGAACAGACCATTCTTGCGCTTTGACCAGACTGTCACTCAGGATCAAGTTCACCTCTTGCTCAGTCTCCTACGGAACCTGCCTAAAATATCCCTGAGCAAGTCAAAATCTTCCTGAAGCCCAAGGCTGCAGTTCTGCAATTTGTTTTGCTCAGTTCTCTTAGAAACTTGAATTAAAGCATCTCACGATAGCTGCTGCCAAGGCTGCTATGACCTTTCTATCTCCGACCAGTTCTTTTTTCCTCCCAAACAGCAAGTACAGCACACCACCACTACCAGTCATCCAGTTACACATGGATAACCTGCACAGAAAGACAAACACTAATTTTTGCAATCCAAAAGCACAAAAATCAGCAGTATGCTACACTTACTTTGGAATTTTGAAGGTGATACAGTGCATCTCAAATAATGTTTTGAAATTTTTCTCTAAATAACATGGCATATTTGTTTACAGGCTACAATTTTTCTTTATACAGCATTCAAAAATCACTCTTCTTTTTTTCTTCTTTTTTTTTTTTTTATTCAGTGCCTGAGTGCTTGTCAATGCTTATCACACAGGGGTGACAGGGAACCATCTGCCTCCCTCCCCTAAAGGCACCTCCTTTTCCTTATTGCCACCTGTTCTTTTTTCGGTCCCCAAATGGCAATTCTGAGCAACACCAGATACACTGGTAAAGGCCAGGTTATGGGTCCTGGCTGAATTTTTCAGTCCCGTCACTGGCATTTAACCTCCACAAGGCAAACTCAAATGTATCCATTACTGATGTTTTCACAGACGACGAAAAATACTCCTGTAAAAACCATGACAAGAAATAGCTCTGTTATAATTGAGCATATTAGTGTAGCTGATTCGTAACTGAGATGGTCAGAGGCTGACCCCTAGGGATGTAACTTTAAGTGAAAAAAGCTGGGTTTGTGTAAAAAAAAGGAGCACGGAGAGATTTTGAGGTTACCTGGATCCAACTCCTTTCTCCTCTTTGCACCCTTCTCAATTATGAACAGTTGTCCTACAATCTCTTCTCTCAAAGCCACAGTTCTCTTATGCATTCCAGAAAAGGCAAAAATAGTGGGCTCGGTACAGCAAATCCATTTCCAAGCACAGTCGTCTTTTCCAAATTCATTAACAGCGAATTACGGAATTTGAAAATAAAACAGCCACTCTAATAAGCTTTTCAAATTGCCCTAGCTTTTTTTTCCCCACAAATGACACTTCGGGATATACTGCAAGCTTTTCAGAATTTACCTCAGGTATAAAAAAGACGAAGCCAAAAGAAACTTATGTCTGATCTGCAATAACATTAAGCTATTCTAACAGATGAGAGTCTGCAGAAAGCAGCAAAGTTCTAGGTAGCAAAACCCAACACAGTGGAAAGTTCCCATGCAAGGGTGAAGACTGAAACAAGTTAAATGTACAGAAAAGCGAACTAGAATTCTGATAGAACACACAAAGTACAGTCTTATTGGTTTATTTCAATTTAACTTTTTCCAGCATCTCTCTCAACATCTGAGCAACTCTGCTTTTTCTGGCAGCAGCCAACTACCGCCTTCCTCATTGTGAGCTACACCACGCCCAGTGCCCTACTCTGTTTGCAGGTGCCCACACAATGGTCTCAGTCCATTTCTTTAGCACTGGCCCATAAAAAAAATGTGTGTGGTCTCTCTGAGAAACTCCATAGAGCTTCTACTTTCTAATTTAAATTTGATTTATTAAAGATCCATTCGATATGATAAGCAAAACAGTCAATGAGAAATAGTTTGTAAACAGCCAGGTGTTTGCCAATGCCATTTAGGAAGGCGAAAGCAGAGAACAGTAAGGGAAGGGACACACTGCTAATTGGGAAGAACCTCGGTGGATATGTAATCTTTTCACTAAAATTACTTTTCAAATTGGCAAAGTGGTCATTTTTCATCATTAGGTATTACATCAGTGGGTATTATTTTCATCTTTGCTGTTCATATATAGTGGGAGGGTATCAAATACCTGTATTTTCTTTGCATATACCGGCGTTCACATATCCCAACTAACACACTCAGCACGTTCACTCCTAATTGCGCTACTTGTTACACCACTACTCAACAATGACACCAATCAAAAGCACTTTGAGTGGTGGACGAGGTGGTTCTCTCGACTGTTGGAAAACAACAACTAAAATGCATCAGTGTTACACAGGGAGTGCATTGTTAAAAACACTGCAGGCCAGGTAACAGCACGATACGCCTTCAGAGGTGTATCTTTACACCCAAAATGAGACTCCATCCACAATCCTTTGGCAGCATGCAAAAGAAAAAGGACAGCATTATAAGGCAAAGTCCTTCAGCATAACAGGACAGGTTGCCAGAGTAGAACAGGAAGGAGAAACCACGGGGCAAACAACAGGACAGGGAAAGGAAGAAGAGTGAGACCACAGGAACTAAAGTATTAACAGCAAGAGTAATTTATAAACCACTACTGGGAACTGGGTGAAAGTATAAACTCGGGCAGAGCTTCAAAACCCAAGCGCATTAATTATTCAGTATTTTTCAAATGTGGAAAATCTGGAATCACGCTTCCACTTGAAAGATTTGGAAACTACTCAGGTGACTCATGCATACAGCAGAAATAAAATTACTTTTAATCATTTTTCTGGCAACCTGCTGACAGCAGGCCAGTGCTGGATCCAGACGCCTACCACAACCCGGCGGCTGAAATCCCACGGCTCGGTAGCACTGAAGCTACTGAATCCAGTGGAAGGCACCTTCTATTCCCCAAATCATTGTAGAGAGTCCATGCAGCTCTCCAGCCAGCAATGAAACATAGCCACACATGAACTCGAATTGCAATGAAGTTTTAAGTGCGCAACTACTCTACAAAACAATTGGAAAAGAAATGGAAAAACTCTCTCATGGCACGTTCAGAACAGTTTACTCGCTGTATGTTGAACACCCAAACCAGGTCTAGCAGGTTTGCAGCTGTTAAAATTGCAAGGGTGAAGTTACACCACACCTCTGAACATAGGTAAGACTGTTTCTCCTAAATCCTTCCCATCCAAGTAAAGGAGAAATTAGAATTTTGAAACAAGGTCCCAAAAAACAGGCAACACAAAAGCCTCCAAAAGTACAGAATTAATATTTTCTTGTCTGATTTGTCTCTCTTCTAATCCCTCTTACTATTGCTTTTCTTTCTTGTGCTCTTAGAAATTGTTTTTACAAACTGTGTGACCTGAAAGAATAAAACAAGCTATGCCTTAGCAATGGTATTTGTACTACCTTTTTCTTTCTTTTTTTTTTCCCCCGAAGATCGTAGGTCTTTAATCGTAACAGCAATTATTTTCTTTTAACATTCAAAATATGCAATGCAGGACACTGCAAGGAGGTGAGCACTGTTAGTACTTCCACTGACTGGAGCAAAAATTTATCTTAAACTGCAGCTGTAACTTAAAAAAAAAAAATGCAGTTGCAGTTTGCAGATATGACAAAGCCTACTACTACTAGCAGAAAAAAAGCTGCCACTGGAACAATTTCGATGTAAAATACTGCACTTGTGGTGTGCTCCATAAGTGCTTATTTTTCAGTTTTGTAATTTCAGCAAGTTTTTCCATTTCAGCTATCCTGCTGGGTTTTTTTAAATCTCGGTAAGCAACAATATTTCAGATTTTTGGCTACTTTTGCCCTAGGTATTTTCTACATATTTCCCAAAATACAAGGTGAATCCTATAAAACTCCTTAATTTTTCCTAAGTAACTTAAGTGTACAGAATACGACACTGAACCACTCAAATAATTTTTAAAGAGCCATCCCGCTCTAGCTGAGTTACAGATCTAACACATCATCTAAAAACAGTCCCTTGAAATTGTTCCTCCCCATCTTCTGGCACTACATTGTCATGGTTTATCTTACCAAGGTCAAGTATTATCAGCTGGGCTCCAGCCTGGGCATTTCCAACATCATTTTCTGCAATGCACTGATAGAATCCTTCGTCTGATTTCACCAGGCCCAAAACTTGCAGATTATGTTCTTTCTGAAGGGTAATGGGAAAATGCAACTCTTCAAAACAGGTTCCGATTGCAAAAACAATGGTGTTATTATGGCACATTACTTTGACAGGAGAAGCTTCTGAACACTAAGAGGGGAAAAGTATATGTGGAGTTCCCATCTGATTTCATCTCTTTTGCACTGAATCCTCAAATTATATGGTATCAAAAAGCAGCAGAAGCTCTTACTAATGGCTATCATTTTCTAGCATCACATATCACTGGCAAGTCATAACATTTCCACAACCATTTTTATGATATTTTAAGCACTGAATATAACTGCATAGCTCACTGTTACAATCCTACAAACTCAGGTATACCCAATTATACAACCATTAAGTTCTCAACCGTGTCTCAGTAACGACTTTCATTACATCTAAAATTTCCCACTAGAAGTACCAGTGTGCCAAAATGCAGTTATATTTATCTTTAAACTCTTGTTTGAAATTGTAATTTTCATCCATCATAGACAGATGCAGAAAACACCGTCAGTCAGCGCTCACAGCAAGCTTGTGCTTTAACAGGTCCAACCAGCAAAGCGTGAGTTTGTCACCATGTGTCTGTCTGTCTGTGTGATGGGAAATCTGAGCTATAAAAAAATAAGACTCATACAATACAAGCAAGATGCCTCAATGTTTCAGTAAAATGACTGAATTGCCCCAAACATCAATGGTACAAAACTAAGCTGGTCCTAGAAAAGAGCCCAGCTTCCATCCGTGTATGTGCTAGGTGAACACGAGACAGGTCAACAGCTTCAAACCCCACAAAACTGACAATGTACTTACAACGATTTTGAAATAGTCACTTGGGATCACCACGTCTCCATTCTTGACCCATTTCACAGTTGGAGTCGGTTTTCCGGTCACTTCACACTCAAACACAATGTCCATAGACTCATGAGCATAGATATTTGCAGGCCGCTTCAGAAACACAGGAGGAACTTCAAATAAAATGGAGAAGAGACAAAAGATGTTGTTAGCATCCACAAACACACATCAGTTGTGCTCGTACATAAACACACAGTAAGCCTGTCCACAAATCACACAACAGCGGCAGTGCGGTCAGGCTACACTATAGGAGAGCACATCATGGTCAGCAGACAAAACTCTGCAGTTGATACAACAGACATTTTTCAAAGTTCTTTGTGTTTCATACCTGAAGCCAGTAGGCAACCAAAAGCTAAAATCATATTAAAAAAAAAAAACCAACCAAAAAACCCCAACGTTTTAAAACAAATGGACACGAAACTAAGATGAAACTCTCCTAGAGTACCATCACCTTGTGTTTCTGTGAAGAAATTCAGCTTCTCAAATAGGTAGTGCTGTATTGACCTAAAGATTTTCTTCCCTGGTTTATGTAAGCCCAAAAACCACAACGTACAGGACAACACACTCCCTTTTGTATCATACTGGTAACGTATTACTGACAAGTATGACCAAAGATGTGCATCACGTAACACAGGTTCTTCATTTAAGACATGTACCAAAGGAGTTATCTCTGGGCCCTGGCTGCCTTTCTAAATGTCTTTATGTACCCTGAGTAAGATTAATTAAAATAAAGGTATTTAAAATCCAGACAAATTCAGAGATACAGGATTTTTTAGTAATACAAGGCCCGAAGTGTCCAATGTGTACACAGGCTAAACATCTTCTGTGACCAAAGCTGTCACTACGCAGCATCCAGCAGCACGCACGGACTCTCTGCTGCTTTAGCTTAACGGCAAGAAGAGCTGTTTGCCTGCACATCCAATCCGAGTATCATCTATTACAAAGAACATTCATCTATTCATTCGTTTTTATTACACTCACTGACATAAAGGTAATTTGCTTACTTATGTTGGCAGGGCTGATTGTTCAAATTCCAGGAAAGTCAAGAGCGCCCTTCTGCCCGTTAATATTTATCAAAGAATGTCAATGTGGAAGGGCTACAGAGTTTAGGCAAACATTTTACCTGCTTCACCTATCAACGACATGTATTTCATGCTAGGGAATAAGGAATACTGGATCGTATTTTCCTTCTTCCTGTGAAATGAAAGTAAAAGCTGGTAGGTGGATTTAGTGTTTTTAAAAGCATTTAGCTGGAGACACGCAGTTCTCCAAAACCCAAGGGGTTTTTGGATTATACATTAGAGTACATTAACAGATGGAAATACTCATTTACTGAGTAAGAAGATGGCTTAACTCTCAGATAACCATGTAAACATATACCAGAAACTAACTAAATAAGTACATATACTTTCAGTGCTTAAACTCTCTCACACAGGAGTAAAAATCTGGACAGGGCCATGTCTGGTTGTCTATGACTTCAGACATCCACTTAGTACAAACTTGTCATAAATTTACCAAAAAAACCCATAGAATCCTCCTTAGAAGGTTTTAGATATTTACATATTTATTATCTGTATCAGATGGCTGTTCTAACAATACAGAACTCTGACATTTGAAAACTGTCTCCCAGATTTATTCATGACCAAATTGCGATTTCTTGTTCTTTATGAAAACAGTGCCTTTTCTATTTTCATGCCTTCCTGGCATTTGTCCTCAGCATTTTTATTTATTGTGAGCTGCACTATTTCCCCATGCCCTTCCCACATGCCAGCCTTTATTCTGGCAGGCTCAACAAGGCAAGTTTGCTTAGTTCGGGTACAACAAGTCACCTGCGCTCCCCTCCCAAGACCCTCCGTATTTGTTCTAGTTTCAATTAATCTTTGTAGCCTGTGGAATTTCAATTATTTGCACGCAATTTCAGCTGCGTCTCACCAGTGACTTGAAAAATAGCATAAACACAGTGTTATCGCTAGAGCAAATATCTTGCCCAATTCATTCTACTACTGTATTTGCCCCTTCCTAGATGCATCATACTGGTGGCAGCCCGTGGTGGCAGATCATTGCTCTCTCATCGTTAGCCATTTTCAACTAATGAGTAATTCTGTTCCAGTCTGCTTGATCAATAGTTTATGTTCTCATTTCCTTTCAATCTCTTTCTCCATATGCGTAGGGATACACACCTATCGATCCTGGAAATGCTTACATAGTTGAAACAAGAGAATGTAAAAATTGCAAACATGGAAAGTTAACTTCTTCCATGAAAGCGCAATGCTCTTGTTTTCCTAACGTTCGTTACAGGCTAACATTTAATTCCTCAGCCCCATATTCAACTTGTCATGGGAGTCCTAATAAACACAAGCTAATAACATTCACTGTCAAAACCACAAAACTTGCATTAAAAAAATTAATCATTTGAAACAAACAGTGCAAAGGAAAGTTCTGGGATTATTTCTGTTTTCTCCACTAACATTTAACTTGTAACAAAGACAATCAAAAAACTGAAATATCTTTAGCAATTGATATAACTTGAACTTGAGACATCATCCAGAAGCAGGCATTAATATTGAATAATAAGATTCTGTATTTTTTGCCACAAAAATGGAAGTTGAACTAGATATCCTATTACTTGCTCTCATTTAGGAGATTAAGAATTAGAAACATTATTTTTTCAAAGTGATTATGCCTTTCTGGCTTAGGGAGCAAACGCCAAGCTGCTTGCAAAGGGATAATGATATGAGAAGTACTCACTTTATTATCAATTACTTTCCAGTTAATGAATTAGAAAATGCTTTTAAAATACCCTTTTATAGTTTAACTATGTCAGTGTTTAGCATTCACACAGATTAACACAATGCAAGTACAGATGTTTGTGGAAGAGAAGTTAAAATTATAACTAGAGAGCAAACGAGCCAATTATCATATAAAATAAGATTTTTAATGGAAGATTATGCATTTTGTTACCAAACAGACAATTAAACTTCAAAGAAGACTTGGCAGCTCGGCCCACTCTTCTATACCTCTTAGTGTCAGCACAGAAATAACAACTATTTAATACTGCAAGATGCTTGTGCACTTTCACAGGCACTGGTGGCACCCACAGAGGGTCCCTACCCAAGAATATCTTCCACCCTTTTGTAGATTTAGAAGAAAAAAAAATATTTTGCTCCCAACAGTGATCAAAAAAAAGAAAAGAATAAACCAAATCTGTCAGCAGTTGATTCAAACTCCTAACCTAAACTACATACTCCAAATAGCTGATATAAAACCTAAATAGACTGGATAAATTTACACAGCGTATCTCTGATTAATAACGACTTAAGCATTCTTGGACAAATGACTTCCGTTTTGTAACTACATTTCTGATGGATGTTGCAGGTCGAGTCCCTGTCTTTTATTTCAGTAACAATCAGGATTACCAACACCATTTAAACTGGACATTTCACTGTAAAACCTGTTCCTTATCAGCCTAAAACGGCAAACCCAGAGGAATTTTATCTCCTCCAGGGGAAACAAGAGATTCCATTAGGATATGCTACAAATCCCATTTGAATCCTTATAAAGTTAATTTTAACAACTGCACCTTTGTTTCCAAGAAGGCTATAACTCTGCAGTGTGCTGGTCACCCTGTTAAGCCATTATACCCCGAGTCGGGGTATCGCTGCAACACACGAGACTTCATCCAACTCTACTTGCCAAGTGACAAACCCTCCATTATACCAACTCATTTTGACAGGATTTTAAAATGTTCCACCTTCTTTTTGGCTAAATTTGCCAAACTGGAGGGTGTTTTAGTGGACAGCTCCATCTCCAAGCCAGACCACAGGACACCAAGAAGTCCATTTTTTCAGTGCTGACACCAGAGAGGGCTGCATTCCATCCAGAGGGCATTTTATTTAAACTCAAAGCAATTTCCTTGGCCGGTTACATGAAGTCAGCTAGCGTCTCTCAGCCAGCTAGTACGGTACATCCTTAAAAATGGCAAAGGTATACGAGTAAGTACTCCGAAAAAAGAGATTTAAAAAACAAAACGATGTCGCAGGTGAGTCAGAAGTCTTCCTAACCTCTAAGGGCCATCATGTCCTTAAAATACACTTAATATGCAGTTGGAAAATGTGCACGGCAAACAAAAGCTGAAAAAAGGAAACTTCTTAGGGAGGAAATATCCACAGACTAGAGTACTGTGAAATAAATATTAAAAAAAAAGTCAGCGTACCAAGACACCAAAAGGTTACAGAAACATAAACTGCTACACACGCAGCATTTCTCATTCCACTAAAACCAGTTTATGAACAGAAAGTTTCTGTGGCAGTGACATTATATTACTTCTCTAACTTCTTAAAATAACAACTGCATGTGTCTCTTTAGCAAGTAAACGATTGAATTTTTTATATGTTAGAAAATCAAAGTAAAATTAAGGATAAATGGTTCTCTTGTCTACAGCATCCTGACCGGTATGGATTCTTCCCCACTTCTTTAACTCATGAAGAAGAGCAAGAGGGACTATTTTTATTTTTTTCAGCTCACCAGCTGAAAAGGCTCAAATGAGCACTTAATGGTCTTCCATGGTTTCGCTCGTGCGGACTGTTTGGTCCCTTACAGCTTCCTCCATAATTGTTGAAATATCTTCTAGGTGCAGATACGATTTCCAGGGTGGGAGAAGGGCAAGGGATGACACGATTACATTTGGATCAATTTGAAAACAAATATTTTACATTTACAGTGAAAAGCTTTTCGTTCAGAAATTGCCAAAGTACAAGCTATTCTTCAGAGGGCAGCCCCCAAATAAACGTTTCCGAAACAGAAACTAAAACATAAGAATTCAATGGTATTATAACTACCATGAAATCAAATAAGGTTGAATACTGCAGAACAACAATAAAGTAAAATTACATTGATTGATTAGAAAGGTAGACTAAAAATGTGAGGATATAATTCAATAAACATGCATTTCTTTTTCAGGGAAAAATAATAAATTGCACATTTACAGAATAGGAAGTAATAGCAATGAACTTCACAGAAAAAGGTCTGAGAAACAAGGACTTTATCAGAGTTCAAAAATTTGACCACAAACTAAACTGGGCTCCCAGTATCATACTAGTATGAAAAGAAGTGATTGTACAAGGAGGTACAACAGCAGCTCCTGAGACTCCTCTGCTGCCCGACACGCACTAACACCTCGGCTGAGCAGATTACTGGAGTACCACATTTCAAGGAAAACATGAACTCTGATTTACAAGAAAGCAATGAAAATGATCAATGACTCAGAAAATTGGCTCCCAAAGAAAAATAGAAGGTCTGGATTCAGGTATTGGAGCAAAGGCAGGATTAAATGGTGATGCAATCAGGCACCTCAAACAGGTAAGAGAGCTTAAAACATAAATCCTTACTACAACAGAAAGAAAAGTCATGCGTGTATACACATACACGTATCATTCTTGCACAGGAGGAACTCCTACACAGAACTAACATCTAGATTCTTGCCCTGTTTTAAAAAGAGATGATATTCTGAACAATTAACTGCTCAGTCTTTGTGCTATGAAAATGTGTGGTTCTTTTCAGTATGAGCTTTAATAAAATAAAAAGATAATGTCTTCCAAAGGAACCATCGCAGACTCCTAAATATGCAGGAGGTGATGGATTCAGCAAAAGCTCGCATTAAAAGCTGCGAGCTGTTAGCCTGGCACATGGATTTGGACTGCAGACAATCAGAGGTCACGTACACATACCCACAAACAGAATTGCCTGGGAAGCCTTCCAGGGGCAGAAACACACAGCGAGTCCTCCAAGAATCCTACATACTAACAGTATTCTTGTTTTTCGCTTGCGAAAACATGTTGAAGAATGCCCAGCACCACACAGCAGCAACTGCAGGTATCAGGACAGGACAGAAGATAAAGCAATACATCTCTACATATTCTCCCAGCGCTGAGCAACCGCTGCATGAGGGTTTTCCTGAGAAAGAGATATCTTTGTGTTTATCAGTCCTGGTTAGATTTTGCCTTTAAACACCTGTTCTCACTGCTTTCTGGATCCAGGTAAGCTTTCAGTAGCCGTAGTGGTCACAGCAGTAAGTCCCACACAACATTCCCTGAGAAAACAGACCATTTTTCATATATCTTTGAGTCAATCAGCCACGTGATATCTCTTCATTCTTGCAAATGAAGAAAAATGAACACGTTTCCGATTTGCGCTCCCGATAGCACTCGTGATCTTACAGAAAAGAACCATTTTTGACATTCCATGTGCCTTTGATCACCCTTGTTACATTTTACACCCTCCTTGGCTTTACTATGCCTAAAAGCTTTGCTACATTTAAATGGGAGGAAACAAGAACCTCTCACAGCATTTGATATATAAGATCATCACAGATTTAGACAGTGCCCTAATGTTTTTTCTATTTAAGCATCTATTCCTTTCCTAACAATTCCTAACTTTTAATTCGCCTCTTAAGGTCTTGCATTTTCCAGAGACCTACAGATTACATCCACGGTATTTTATGCTCGTGCGAAACCTGGAAAGTTCATAGACCGCCACTATATAAATTTATAGAAATATGTTTAACTGTAGATACCACTTTATCACACAATAAACCTCACCAGGCATTTCATTGCCCAAGTGTTTCTGAGGCAATTCGCAGTCAGCATTCATTCTCCCAGTCCCAGTTTGTCACCTCGCAAGCCCCTTTTCCAGATCACTTAAAGAATGCCGACTAGCACAGACTCGGCTCCACTGATGACACTAACTTCTTAGTCCCACTCTAATTTCCTAGGTGCTCAACAACTTACTTACTCTCTTTCCTCTACACGAGGCCATTCCCCCTGACTCCACAGCATCATCGTTCGAGGCTCTTGGTGAGAGAGACCTTTAGAAATATTCTGGGAATGGAACAGCCCTCAACATCCTTCTAAAGGTCCTCAGTACTAAAGCGTGGCTGTTTCCCTAAAAATACAAGCTGATGGATTCAATACGTGACATTTCTCAATACTGTTTCTCAGTTTAACTGGTCCAGACATCTGATTAACTCATCCGCAGTTCCCCAGATTCCCCCCAAAAGACAAAAATTGCGTTGACCAAATATCTTTAGTCTGATTTTATTTTTTTTTTAGTCTGATTAGCCAATGTAAGTGATAGGTTACACACCACACTTGGTAACTCAGGATTTCACACTTAAACTTGTTGAGAAATTTTGAGTGAATACCATCTGGTCCTGATGATTACTTAATGTTCATTTTATGGATTTGTTCTGAAATACGTTTCACTAGCTCTACAATTTCAGGTAGGCCCCCCCGCAAGCTTGCCCTATTTTAAAAAATAAAATAAGCTTCAAGTTTTGCAGACAGCATAGACATCAAGAATTCATTTTTCTGCTTCAGGCTATCTTCTCACTCCTTTCTCTTTACATTCAATCATCTGGTGACCCTACGCTTTCTCTGGCAGGCGTCCTGTCTCTGACAGGCTTGGGAAAAAAATTAGAAGATTTTTATGTTATTAGCAAACGATTGAAAGCTTTGTGCTATTTTACTTGCATATAAACATGAGGAAATAATTCTCTTTACCCTGCTGTTAGGAGATTTCTGGTGGGGGGTTGGGAGTGGGGTTTTTTTTGTCTTTCCAATGTAACTTCCAGCAGGTGTTGGGCATTCACCATGAAAATCATACAGTTCCTTAAACAACTACCATTTGCCAAGTATTTAGCCTTTTTGGCTGTGCCTTTTAATTTTGTTTTTAATAAGCTTTCTCAACACTATGTAGATCCCTCTTTTATAAGGCTAAATGCTGATGGCGATGATCAGTGTGACCACCCTGGAGAGCAATCAGTTCTATGGCCCTAACACTGGGGGTTTCAAGTATGTATGCAATCTCAATTTAAAGAGATTCCAAGTTAAAAATTTCAAACATACCTACTGTATCACTGCCCTCCACAAAAACAAGGCATTATATCTCCCCTGAACTGCATGAACTCCCGGCCTTTGGATCAGGTGACGGAGGGAGGAATGAACACTCAGCAACACGATGCTGCTAAACTCAATTTATTAAGCAGACCAAAGAGTCTGTGGCTGGAAAACTCTGCTCATACATATCACCAACCTCAACCCACCCAAGCACTACCCTGATGAGTTTTTTGGTTCTTCAGCAGCAGCTCAGCTCCAACACAACGGTTCCTCCCTGGGCACTCTGGTCCTACACGCCCCCTTTCCAAGCTCAACCCTAGTGTAGTGACTCACTAGGCTGATACTTTGGGTATTCCTCTGCTGCTGC
>NW_009704779.1:75162-84215 GCF_000703405.1 Apaloderma vittatum
TCCTGCTCAATGACCAGAGCTCAGCAGTACGACATTGTCTGGTGTATCACAGCGAGGTGGGATGAGGCTCCTCGAGTGCCCTCCAGCCCTGGTCACAGCACACACCACTAGCATGGTGGGGCAATCCGCAGATAACCTGAAGCAGCAACTGAGATCGCAAGGTGGCTTGGCAGAGGCTTCCTTCAAAGCATCTCTGCGTGGGCAGGTGACAGTGCCTGGCATCGTGTTTGCGAGGCCATGAAGATGAATGTAGTAGAAAATTAAAGGTAACCCCTGCAAATACTAGTCAAGGTGACTGCTAGATGCTTTTACCTTTGTTCACAGTGTATTTTGTGGATTTCCCTGAAAAATCAGTGTGGCTATAGCTGTACTTGGCAAGCCCATGGTGATAAAACCACCCTCAACCACGTTAGCTGTGCTGCAGAGTGACACTTTTGATAATCGCCAAAGCCTGGTGATTATAACTTCTACCAGGTTTTCCCTATATTGCCATACTCTGCAAACTGCCTTCTGCTTGGAAGGTGAACCCCAACTAGACCCCAAAAGAGATGCAAGAGCAGGTGTAGTGCAAGAGCACAACTCTTCTGTAGTTTTATTTCTAGTGTCTTGGGATGACAAACATAGCCACAGACTCCAATCCACAGCATCCATAATGGATCAAGGGGAAAAATACAGCAGTAACCCGTAGAGTTCAAGCTTGGTGAGATGTGCCAGAATCTCCCCAGTTAGTCTCTGCCCGGATGAAGCACTGAACTTTTTACAAGGATCAATGAAAAGCTGCTTTTCTAAAAGTTAAGAGTATCAGAACCCACTAGAGAGTGTTTGTTCAATGTTAACCTAAACTGTAGTTGTTTCGCACACAACAGGTGAAAGCACATGTGAGAATTTAAACTATTTATAGACTAATGATGCACAAGGTAAGTGAATGAATAATTGTGCAGATGTACAAAACCTGTACTTGCTGGATGGCAGCGAGACAAACATGTGGAACGACTCAGGACACGAGGTAAGCTTCACTTTGGACTAGAGGTAAGTAAAGTGCAGAGGCTGACCTGGTAAGCCACATCCAGGAGGGTAAGGCAACAAGATCAAGTGCAATGAGCCCTGGTGTGGGTCACAGAGCAACAATGGCCAGAACTTCCCCAGAAGCTGGAAGGAAGGTATACATGATACCAGTGTGGCCTGACGCGACAGACAGCACCTGTCGAGCAAGACCCTCGGGCAGACATTCCACCCCACGTCACTCAGGCCAAGGTGGAGCTGTTAGCCTCGGCAGCTGAGCTCCTGCCCAAGAGCTCGACACAGCAGTTGGTGAGGGGCACGCTGTGTCCCCAGCTCACTGGAATGATGACTGTGGCAGGTCTCGGTTGCTGGTGTCAGTGGGTGTCAACAGGTTGCTCTCCCCAACACGACTTCTCCCTTGCTTGGACCACTTGAGAAATCCTTAACAACATCACGTTGTTTGGTGTTCCTTCTTCCAGCACAAAGCTTGTTTCGAATTTTGTACACTTGTTTCAGTCCAACGCCAACTAGTTAGACTTCTATGGGATTTTCTCCTTCCTACTTGAGCCTTGCTAATCAATTCCCTTTCATGTGAGGACAGGTAAGTTTTTGCCTCAATATCTTCTGCACCTACCATTTTGCCTCCAGTGCTTGTCGTAAAATCACCTCTATGACCATTTTTAATTTAAGACACCAAAGATTTATTTCCTTTTTATTAAGACCAAGCCCACCCTTTGTGTATATAGACACCCTCTGTGAAACCTTCTGAAGGTAATTTGGGATTAGCAGGCTGTTAGCTGGGCAAACTTCACAATTAAGGAAAAACTCATGACAAAGAGCAGATGATAAAATAGATTTCTATATTAAAATGTGATAACCAGATCATATCTGAAAGCTTAGCAACTAAAACAAAGCCCACTCACAATGCTTATCAGTGGATATTATCAATTATTATTCAAAACAAAAGCCTTCTAAGGAGCTTCTAGGATGATTTTTAGAAGTAAAAATATTAATCTAAGTATCAGTATTGTAAAAATGTTATGCTCGCTATTTCTGTGTTTTACTAAGCCTGCCTTCCCCAGTCCTTGTAGAAGAAATCAAGCCTGTTTGACCCTGAATCTACTCCAAGTACCATGGAAACATCTGAATAACAAGAAAGCTCATCAAAATTTAAACTTCTTACAGCAGCGCCAAAGGCAATGAAAATTTTATTGAATTCCAGAGCGCTAATTTTCTACACAAAGAACACCGGCAAAGAGGCAGCAGAGACAGCCGTCAGCAAGACAGCGGCCTAGAGCCTTTAGGCCCTTGTTTCCAATTGACAGTGCAAAGCTACTTCCAGTGGAAGCCCCCGATTTTAGTTATTATCACACCACCTCTCAGAAGCAAAGCAGCAATAGAAGCTTGGGAAATGATTCTGTCTAGATCTGCCCTGGCCCTTCTAAAACGTCATTGTCTTAAACAAACCACTAACATGGATCCTCCACCTACACTGAGATGATTTAACGAAAGGATCTGCAGCACTGCTTCCACCACTGTGGAAAATAAAAACACATTACTTTTGGCATTTACAGATTATTTATTCTGGATATGGGGATTTTTTTTTCCTGAAAGGTGTGTTTCAAGTAACTGCTAGCATAGCAGGCACGTGTCATGACACAGGAGTTCAAACAGATCCACCAAATTTCTAGTCCTCAGGGAAATGTGTTATCATATAGTTTATCATTACTCATTCATTATGGTAAAGAGACTTTTTCAAGACGATTGCCACACTTAATGCATTTGTAAACACCGCACCGTTACACAAAGCTAATAAATGGTTATGACAAGGATGACTCTTTCCATCAGACTGGAAAGCAGAAGTTTGGTTATTTTCTGAATCCCTGTGTAAGTAAAGCTGAGGCCTCCATCTACACCCGAGTGCCCTGGTAAGAACAAGTTTCTAACTTTCCAGAATGGGAATATGGCAAGTTTTTCACAGGTATTTTCTTCCTTGAATTGCAGTTGTCAAAAACTCAAATAAAAGTTTACAATTTTCCAGTTTTATTGACCAGTGAAGGAAAAATTGGACTTTATTTTTAAATTTTTCATTTTTGTCACAGATGTGCAAGAGAAGGGAGAGGACGGGAGAACAGTAGGATGGGGTGAGAAAGCTGGGACAAGACAAATACAGATGGATACGATACAGAGTAAGAGAAATGTCTTGGCTCGACAAAGACATGGAGAGCGATGGGAGTGCTGATAGCACGGCGATTTGTAAAAGATCTCAGAAAGGCAGCGGGGCTAACAGAGACAGCAACTCCAGGATCTAACCAGAACCTAGAAAATCAGATGCCTTCCCCGTCTCTGCCTGACCAGTAGGATTGGGGGAATGTTCTAAAAGCAAATGCAGTTTTTGACTGCAACCCGTCTGCTTCATCATCAGGGGTGGTGGTCAGACAGAGCAGAGCCACTTGCCCTTCTCCAGCACAAAGCACCAAGCACAGCTCTAAAGGGACGTATTAAGAGATACATATTCTGAAAAAATCAATGTTTAAGTGTCTCACATTGAGCACCAAAACAGCTGGATACGTTTCATCTTAATTTTTCTGTGTCTCAGTCAATTTTTAAAAGTGATTCAATACCACTTCATTTCAGCAGAGAGCAAAAATACATTCATTAGCATTTATAAATGATTCAGATCCCATGGTTCTGAATACCAAAACAGAAATAAATATGGATTTGAACTGAGCATAAATAAATAAATCATGGTACTATACCCTGAATAAGGAAAAAAATAAAATAAAAGATCAAGTATTGAGTATTTTCTCAATACACTAGTACTATGAAGTTTGTACACTGCACAAGGCAGTAAGACACAGTAGAGAAACAGCAGGAAAACACGTATCTTTAAATTTTCATAACTTGATCCCAAAATAATGGGATAGGAGGAGGTGACAAATGAAGGAGCACTAGCCTCGAAATTTCTTATTTTTTAATAGTTGCCTGTGCAGCCTTCACAATGGGGCACTACACTTGTGTGCTGGAGACTGAGGAGCTGGCAAAGGCCAGATAATTTCAAAAATTAAACCATTTGTTGACTGAATACAAATTGGCTCAGATCACTTGAGAAGAAAACAAACTACGTCTGCAAACAGTAAAAAATAATTGAGTGGATTCACTGCTCCACTCAGCCCTTCTCATCTTTATCAAAGCACAACATGAACTTCCAACAGCACATTACTGCGGGAACCAGGCATATCCCTACAGTAATCACCCACTAAGAAAATTGCTTTTTTCTCTCATGTTCAGGTCAAAAAAAGATGGAGTGTTTATGCTTTTCAGGTTGTTTTTTGTTTTCTTTTCCACTGGCAATGACAAATTCTGGAGATTTGCTTTACACATAAATTAAGAGTTACCCATCTCTTCCATTTCCAGATCAATGAACGCAGGCCTATCTTCACATCAAAGTCTCTTCTAATTTACAAAACCCCAAAATAACCTTAATTACAATCCACTTCAATAATAGCTTCCACACAAGGAACAAGCAAACAAGCTAAGACTCTGAAAAGAAACAACTGGAAAGCATACAATAAAGGTCTATAAAATTATGTCTTGTACAGTGAGGGAGTAAGGGCAGATTGTTTCAGCTTCTTCCCATGCAAGCTAGGAAAAGAAAAATCAAATAAATTTAACAGAGACTGGGTTCAAAGCAAACAAAAAGAAGGTGCTGTTCCTTCCAGTGTCAGGGGATGCTGAGAACACAAGATGTTTACACGATGGGGAGGGTGGAACAGGAGCAGCAGAAAGATTAATCAAAATCTATTGAGGATTGCTAAATAATGTAGAAACTGCACGTAGCTCAGAAAATTCCCAATCTGCAGTTGGTTGGAGAATGAGACATTACTCAAGGGAAGCAACACTTAAATTCTCTTAGCCATCTGCTTTCGGACACGGACAGGAACAAGTTACCAAATGCGTGAGCCTTTCGCTTGGTTTAGAAGAGCTACCGGTCCATTTCTGCATTTGCTTCACTCACAGAAACATGCGTCTAATAAAAATAAACTGTCAAACACCTTTGCTGGCGGAGCGTCATCGCTAAAATACAATGCCTTCTAAGGGCACGGCCATGCTCCGGCCCTGACAGCAGGCACTTGTCCAGCATCCAGAGCCACATGTCCTGTCCACTCCAGGGCTGCCCACTGCTCGCTTTCCCTTCTGAGCCTGCATCAGCCACTCTTCTCCACCGAAGCAAGCAGGAGGACACCTTGGGTCTCAGACCTGGTAGTGGCCACATCTTGCAACAGGAGGTTTAGCACGAAGGCTGTGGCACCTCCATCAGTGTTTTTTTTGCAAAGGCAGCATCCTGGGAGAGCTCTGCAAGCAGTACTGCAGTAAAGGCGCTCCCAAAGCACTGCCTGCGACTACAGGGCATAGACCCTTTTGCACCTTGGACAATTTGCATTACATTTGAGCCCCTAGAGCAAGTCTTAAATAACACTTCACCGTGCTGAAAGATCCAAAGCCTTACAAATTTGTAAGTTCGAGCTGAGTTAGAGTCAGGGGGCATTTGGAACATCGTTCAACTTCCCTGTGACTGAACAGAAACATCATGCCACTACAACACTGTGCTGACCCAAAATGTCATGTCCTGATCTTCTTTTACAATTAAACTGTACAAAGATACAAAATAAAACTAAGGCAACCTTTGTAAACTGTACAATTAGTTGCACAAAAGCACAACATTGTTAATCTTTCAACTTTCTACAGTTTCTAAAGTTGGAACCTGGGGATACGTTTCTCACCCAGCTGCAGGAATCAGTCCGTCATGGGTGTTACAGCACTTTCCCTCCCTGGCATGAGGCTAGCTGAGAGATGGCCACCACTTGCCTGAAATAGTGACCACTTTAACAGAAAAAAGCACTAAAAACCTCCCCAGAAAAAGAAAGCTGGTGTACAATTCTAAACAATATCTTAGAACATTTAGTATTTTTATAAGTTCGTACAATATGGGATCACTATTTTAATAACAAGGGAAGAGTGTTCTTTTAAATAAAGTTTCACCTATTTGAGCTCATCTAGGAAAACAAACCAATTAAAATTGTTCTCCCTCTTAGGTAACATTTTGTACTCTTTAAAAGAAATTTTTATTTTACTTAGGAAACAATTAACAACTATAATCCAATGTGAAACTGCAGAAATCAGTTTTAAGTTTTGCAAAAGAACCAGTTTAAAATTTCAAGTCACAATATTTTGCTCAAGTACTCAAACTGCTGATTTAATGTTACTTTATGATTAGTGATGATGCAGAGCTTTACTAACAGTAATACAGAGAACGCAGTCAATGCAAAGCGCTTAAGAAGCTTTGTAAAAGCTTTATGCCTTGTGTTCTATCACACCTGCTTACCAATCAGCTAAATTTTACTTAAGGTTAATTATTTAAATCCTCAGGTCTCTTGCTTGTAATCCTCCAAGTTGACGCCTATACTATTCCAGTTAAAAGTAGTAGCAGGGAGGTTAACAACTCTGAAAACCACTCCTGTAATGGTTAATCACACTAATGGGAAATTAAGCAAATTAGTAGAGCAATAACCATGCAACATTCAGATTAAGCATATGACTGGAAGCAAATCTACAGTTGGCACAAAGGATAGATACACTCCAGTTGATGAAACCTCAGAAGCCTGATCTTACATAACAAAACCTCCTTTTTCATCTCCACAAAGCCTCCAGTGGGTCATTCCCCTTCCTGCTCCATGCAAATTTTTGGACAGCTGTCCAAAACAAAGTTTTTGACTAATTATTTAGAGCACGACTGGAACCTTAAGTCTTTTCTACATCAAAGAGAATGTAACAGGATAGTGCTCGTGCACTCTGTTTTTCTATTCTCACTAGAATCACCTTCCTAAGGTATGGTTTATGGTTCTGTCTATGTGGCATTTCATGATGTGCTAGAGACGAAGATAAATGCTATAAAACAGAGCTACATTATTGCTGACAGTCAGTAAACAAAGTTATTAATTATATATGTACTAGAAAAGGGAAAGAAAAATTTGCATAGAGGAGATAGGAAAGGTAAAAGTGTATTTTGAAAATTGTCCCCAAAACATCACACACCCGTTATAGCAAAACACGTGAATTTACTAAAACTTAAGCTTTACAGGATTGCCTCAACTCTCAGCAGCTATGAACCGCTAAACTCACCTCGAGAGGTTCTCATTACAGAAGACAAGACATATTTTAGATGGCACACAGCTCCATCGCTACACACAAAGCCTGCCCTCAGCATCTCCACAGACAGTATGCCGGCTTGCAAACATCAAGTGCGCCATCCATTTCATAAAAGATATTCCATTTGAATAAACAAGGAAAATTAATTTGAATATGAAGTTCCAGAATAGTAGAGTTGAGTGAGTTATCAGGCACGAAGCACAACTACTTTTGACGGCTGCTCTATCTCCTTCAAGTACAACTCCACTCTGCAACATGCCCAGGCAAAAAAAAGACACTGTCCTACCCGAGTGAAGTGCTCCTTGTGCTTCCAGATCCAGGTCTTAACTGATAAAAACTACTTTTGGGGATGATTTTGCAATTTGCATGCCTACCACCATTGCAGGCACCACATTTATCCTTTTATAAAGAGAATTACAGAGAGAAATCTTTCATGAGCCTGCATTCCGGGTGTCAGCTTCCTGACGCCAGGAGGGTGACCACAGGCCTTCCCAGGGCCCTATCCTGGGCCTTGCAAGTACTTTAACTTACAGAAATCCCCTTGTACTTCAGTTGTATTTACAGAACAAAATACTTAAATAGACACTGTAACTACAGAAACTCGAGGAAACAGAACTCTGTGGTGTTCTTCTTTGAAATTATTCTCCTCATGAAGACAAAGTAATTAACTGCAAGACTGTGTAGGGAAGTCACCACAGATGAGAGCCCTCCTCCTCACAACAAATTACTGAATTGTTTCATCTTTGTAACTTCGGGATAAACTTCCCTGCCAAGGACTATAGTTGGTATAATGAGATGTCTAGTAACTGCAATAATCTATCTCCCTTTAGAGAAATAAATTATCTGGTGGTATGAGAGTCAGCTTAACTATCATAAAAATTTAACTTGAAAGAAAGTATATGTATACTTTATAGCACAGTGTCTCTCTAGAGACTTATTTAAGTAATGCATGGTGCTCTTTAGCATTTCCATTTTAGTATCACCCTCAGATTTCAGCACGAAATCTGGTGGTGCAAAAACAATGCAAAAGTCTCTGTTGAAATGGAAAAACAACTTAAAGCTCATAAACCCAAGAACTTTAAGCTCAATTCAACCAATTAAACGGGGAAGAATGACCCTGATACATAGTGAAAAATACTTGCCATTTAGGGCACAATTTCTATAAAAAGGAGTTCTCACTTAGAGTAAGAAGGCATTTTAACGAGCTTCTTAGTTCACACATTCAAATTTCTTGGAAGTCTTTGGCATACGCAACTTATAAAGTAGTACTCAATCTTTCAGCTTTGCTTTTTTAATCAAACTTCTCCCATCTCTTTTTGATAGAGAATAAAATCAGGAATATCTCCTGGTAAATATCACCTAATAAAATATAAAACCAGAAATATCTCCTAATAGTAAAAATCTCCTAGTCTGGAGACTAGGAAAATATATGTCTAAATATGAAACTTAGGCAAAAATATCTATTTTCTGTGACTGTCTAGGCCAAAGGTAGTGATAGCAAACTCAGCTTATTTTTTTTAAAGCCACTCTGTGGGGAAAAAGTATTTTTTTCCATAAAGCAGCAGCTGGTTCAAACCCCTGTTAATATGATCTTAATTTATTAGAAATTCTAGCCGAAAGAGAAACCAGCTTTTACAATTCCCTTAGTTCAATATCAGTTTCTACACTGTAGATATTTAAGACACTGCTGCTTAATTTAGTAACATTTTCATTATCCCCAAGGATTACTCAAGAACATTTACAAGGAAAACCATTTGTGTGAATTGTATGGGTTACTGATAACTTGGTTTTGTTTTAAGCTTAATGGTATTTTTTATATGTGTGTGTGTGTATATATATAT
>NW_009704780.1:0-250 GCF_000703405.1 Apaloderma vittatum
CTCCTCTGCTCGGGAGGAGTTAGCTCTTTGGTTCCAGCAGCCCTCGTTTGGCAGGGATTGAGTAGAGGTGCCTGGGTTCTGAGGGGGACTGGGGGACATGTGGGTTTGGCGTGTCCCCAGTGAGTGTAAGATTGAGGAAAAGGTACTTCAGTTCTTGGAGGGCGGAAGTGGGGGACAGGACAGTGAGGAGAGGTTGGTAGAGGCCATCAGCGTTCTAGGATGGCCCACTGGGTGGGGAATGGGGGGGGGG
>NW_009704780.1:394-1043 GCF_000703405.1 Apaloderma vittatum
TGCAGCCACCTGATAAGGGAATGCAGAGCTGGGGTGTGTGTGACACCATCAGGGATTTCAGGTGTAGGTTGCAGGGAGAGTCGGGCTCTGGGAAAGGGTACCCAAGATCTGAGTGGCCTCTTTGCGGGGGTCATCCAGTGCCTTGGGTGTGCGTAGTCCCACTGGGAGCAAGAGGGGGAGTTCAAGGGGGTCCTTGGGAATTTGGGATTTGGCAGGGTGGCAACTGGGCAGTCAAGCCCTAAGAAGCGGAATGCCCTGGGGATCCAGATGTACCCCCAGCTGTGGAGGCTGCAAGTGAGAAGAAGTGGCACAGGGATCTGGTGTCTCTGCTGCCTATTCCTGCTTGACATGTGGTCTGGTCAGGGTGGGCAAGCAGGAGGGAGGTGAGTGCTGAGACCGGGGAATGTCATGGGCTAGAGGCAGCAGGCATGTCACCACTGCGGGTTTTAAGGCTGTGGGACGTAAGTCTGTGGGGCGTTAGGAGCATGGGGTACTGTGAGGGGAGCCGAAAGCCCTGCGCAACATCCCCCACAGGAACCCCACGAAGCTGGGATAACAGGGACAGAGCAAGAATGCCAGCTCCCCCCGGGTATTTGGGGAAGTACCCGAGGAGAAGCCAGCCCCGGCTGCCATAGGGGGCTGGCCCAGC
>NW_009704780.1:1180-1460 GCF_000703405.1 Apaloderma vittatum
GGGCGTGTCGACAGCCCCTGCCCCACGACTCGAAGCTGTGGGGGGCTGCATATGTGTGTGGGGCACAGTGGGGAGCACAGGAGGGAGTCCAATGTCTGCACAGGGGATCCCTCAGGTTTTGCTGGTACCCTTCACCCCATAAGACCCCAGGGAGAAGGGAGGTGTGAGGGACGCTGCTCCGAGCGGAGGGCAGGGATTTCCGCCCCCTTCTGGGATTTGAGGCAGGACACGAGCAGAGCTGCGGCGATGGCACCCCAGAGTTTCCCCATTCATGAGTCCC
>NW_009704781.1:0-5612 GCF_000703405.1 Apaloderma vittatum
GGGCGTGCTCCTCACCTCCTTCTTTACACAGTCTAACCCTCCCCTGCTGAAATTTGAAGCCATTCCCTGTTATTCCATAGCTAATTACTTGTGTGAAGAGACCAGCATGAATGTCCCTACAATGTCCTTTCAGGTGGTTGCAGGGAGTGATGAGGTCTTCCCTTAGCCTCCTGTTCTTCAAACTCAACAGCCCCAGCCCCTTAAAAAACTCTTCATAAGATTTATTTTCCAGGACCTTCACCAGCTCCGTTGCCCTCCTCTGCACTTGCTCCAGCACCTCGAGATCTCTCTTGTATTGAGGTGCTCAAAACTGGACACGACACTCAAGGTGTGGCCTCACTGGTGCTGAGTACAGGGGAAAAATCACCTCCTTACTCCAGCAGGTCACACCATTTCTAATACAAACCAGGATGCCATTGTCTTTCTTGCCTACCTGGGCACACTGCTGTTTCCCTGAAGCCAGAATAATCTCAGTGGCTGACACCTGCAGCCTGGCCAGCAATTTGACTGGAGTCAAAATACACTGAAAGAGTTATCCCTTCTTGACCAAAAGACTTCAGGACAACCTTATGTCCAAGTGAAATTTGATTAATGATCTGTTTTTCTCACTTAAAATAATGTATTTAGCATATGGCAGGAACAAAACTTAAAATATTGAGCATTGAGATATTCAAGGATGACTTTCCCAGGTGGTCAGATCCCTGTAGTGCCCAACAAACCTGCTCCTGCTTCCCTGAAGACATGTGATGGGGCTCAGAGTTAGTCCAGATTTGATTTATGTCACCCTTTTTATCAGCCCATGGTAGGAACAACCCAAAATACCCCATCATCCCACAGCCACATAAATGCACACATAGCACGAAGCAGCTGCTTTCTTCATGTTTTGTGTGTATATGCAGTCATAACACAGGTTAGATGTGCTATCCCATCGTATGGACTCATAAGCACATGGAATCTCATAGTATGTTCAGAAGGGATTCTTTTTTTTTCTTTTTTTTTCCTGGAAAATACCTGTTTTTAAAATGGGTGGCAATACTTCCACTCATGGGAAGAGGAAAGATTTGGGAGAGAAGATGCTTCAATTTTTAGGTGTTTACAGCACAGGCATTATTGTCTGAACTAGCTGTCCAGACAGTTAAGGGTTGTTCATATGGTCTTCTTGAATCTCTCTGCCTTATGGGACCCTTTCCCTAGATGGCATCCAGACAAATCACCTCACACACACACTGACTAATTACCACTCTTTGCCCAATTACCAGTTCTCCAAGCAGAAGCAAAACATCTGCACCCACTGAAAAGATGGCCATGGGCTGAATCCAGAATGTGTCTCCTGTTTCTAGTTCTCCTTGTAGTAAATCTGTGCCAGTCAGAGCTGTGCTTTCCTATTCAAGCACATAATCAAGCCAGAGTTGACAATAAGCACACCCAACTGTGTTTCAGCTAATGCAGCCCCTCAAAACACAGTGTGGAGCAGAGAAGCTGACACAAGAAAGTCAAAGTGATTTCAGTCCCAAATTTCATTATACACCCTAGTTAATTGCTTATAATTCACAGGAGGAAAATAATAATTTCTCTTTCTGTCTTGATTACACTCAAGTATTAAGAATTCAACTGCATTTTCCACCCTTTCAATCACTGGACTCAACTGTTATTGTGACAGGGCTTTTTGCAGTATTATTCTGCTATTGGTTTGCCCACTGGATGGTTTATATTGCTAATTAACATCTATTAAAGCCAGTATCCCATTCAGGCCTTGATGAATGGAGATGAAAAGGAATAAGGCATCAGAATAAATCAGAGTATGAATTCTCTTTTACCACCCACTGGGAAATATCTCAGAGTTGAACTTGAATGTGTCTGTATGTGTGCATGTGAATATTATTTGTGCACCTTGTATTATTGTTATTATGGTAGTTAACGTGTCCTTCAAACATGTCATCCAAGGTTTGGGTGCTATAGAACATAAGAGTCTTTACACTGGGTTTATATGGGTGCAGTATCTTGTCTCCAGGACAATATGCTTCTTAAAATCACAATGAACATTGTGCCCAGTGTTCAAGCAAGAATTTTAGCACATCAGAGAATCATAGAATCATAAAATCCCAGATTCATAGAAGGTGTTTTATTGGAAGGGACCTTTAGAAGTCATCCAGTCCAACCACGCTGCAATAAGCAGGGACATCTTTAACTAGATGTCATTGCTCATAGCCCCATCACAGTCCTCTCTGTTAGTAGTGTTTTCTTAATATTGAACCATAATTTCACTGGCTCGAGTTTAAATACTGGATGTCCTCATCTGTCTATGATAGACATGGAGGACAGATACTACATTCCTCTTCCAAGAAGTATTTTAGGAGATTGCAGCATGCAATACCTCCCACCAGGTAAAGAACAGGCAAAGTTATTAAATGATTTGACTGCAAAGTGGATGCACAAGAGAGGAGTTAGATGATGTTGATGATTACCTACTTTTTTAAAAAAATGTTATAATGAAACAAATTTCCTCTTTTGCATGCTCAGTAACGAGGCTGTGGAACTCCCTACCACAGGATGTCTGTGGTCGAGATCTCACCAGCAACCGATGTTTCTAAAGATAAAAGACCATCATGGCTTTGAGAAATGCTGTTAAACCTCTTTCTTTGTCATAAATCTACTTCAGATCATATCAATATTTTAGTGTCGAAGCAGTGCCCCACATCTGCCAGTCACAAGAATACTTGCATCTTCTTGCTAAAGACCTGGCATTATTTGAATTTCAGTGAGGGAATTTTAATGGTCATAATAGCCAATGTTTTTGGAAAAACATGTCAGAGAAGGAGCTGATGGTGTGCTGAGATCACTGCTGTGTTTTTTTGATTTTTGCAGGGTTTTTTTTGTGCTAACATGGCTGTCTGCTTGTCTGTGTCTTCTAACACTGTTTGCAAACTGCTTTGTGCAGGAACAATCTGTTCATTCGGTACTTGGTGCAGTGGGCTTTTGCTCCAAGTCTGGATGCTTTTGTAACTAAAATGGCACACAATCCAGGCCAGAATAATTTGGATAGTTTACAGGCTCCAACGGCTTGAAGAGCTGAATTTAGGGGGGCTGAATAATCCACTGGAGAGGCCCCTTTTGTGATGAATAAAGAAGTATCTTATACAGAACCACCTAAAACTCAAGACATTGGCTGTCTGTACTAACAATTTCTCTAGTAACTGTGGTCGACATGTACACAATGACATCAGGTTCTAGATGTTTCTGCCTGGACCCAAATGCCTTTGGTCTTGTATTGCCACAGTCCTGGACTCTCTGGCAAAGGCTGGACGCCACAGCACAGGGATCCCAATGGAAGACATACAGGCAGAGTCAGAGGTCGGCTTTGCCTATAGCCTTCTGCAAAGATTTTCTTTAAACTCATTGCTGAAAGTATCATCTATCCCAAAGTGGTTTTGAGCTGGATTTCCTATGGATTGCCACGTTTGTCCTGTGTCTTTGCACCTGTTGGCCTTTCTGTGTGTCTTCCCTGTACTTGAACTGAATTAAAACCCATCTCACAAAAGATCAGAGATCTCAAAGGTTCTCAGAGGTTGTATTTCCACATGCTTCAAAATCAACAAGACACATGTCTGTAGGGATTAGCTTCATTAACTCCAATACTCATGATACTAAAGTTTTTTTTCTCTTCACTAACTCACAAAAAGGTGAGAAAGTTCATTTACCTCTTCAAGTAAGGATAGCAAATTCTATTTTACACTTTGCCAGTCAAAGATAAAAAAGACAAAAAAAACCCCTCAGATCACTAATTTTGGTTCTATTCAATGGTAACTAAGAATGTTAGACATGGTCTTAAGATGAAAGACAAGTCTCTAGTTTCTTTTTGGAAGTCTTGGTAGAAACACAGCTGCGTATTGAGAGTGATGCACATTTGTGAATGCAACAGTGAATGGTTTAGAGGTCTGATGACTGGTAGATCAATGTCATTCAACCTGTGGTGGGGCAGCCATTAGATATTCTGCAAAAAAGTGAAATGGTTATTGGGAAATGATTGCAAGAAAAACCATCAATGATGGGGAAGTGTGATACACCATTCCACATTAGAATGAATAAGCCCAAACTGTGGGGATATATAAACCAGTATATGGATAGTTAAAATTGAGACTAATTTTCAGGTGTTTAACAAACAAAAGTCACTGCAGCAACACTCTGCAAAATTTATTCTGAAAAACTAGCTGGCTGCTATGTTTAAAGAAGGTTATGAGTCCCTGGTGTGAAAGAGCAATTCTTGTTTCTTTATTCACAGTGCTTCTGCTTCTTAGAAGGTTTTGGGCAGAAAAGCTGGAAAAAAATGGGTTGGTTTGACTAATCTTCTGCTGAACTCTCTGTCAAAGGAATATTCCGCTTCCATATGCGCTTTGAAAACAGAGATAAAACGGAGGAGACCTGGCCAGGTGTGAAAGTCAAGAGAGAGCAGAAACTCAGAAACCCACAGGAAATGTGTGACCAAGCCTCATGAAATATGGAAGGAAAGAGGCTTCTCCCTAGGCACCTCAAAATGCAGTTTTGTTGCAATCCAGAAAGTACTGGAAACTGCTGGACTGATGATAGGAGAAAAGAACCTCTTTTCTAAGACAATGGTCAAAGGACATCTGTGATTCCAAAGTTATTTATTTCCCTTTTCCTCAGCAGATCCAAAGATCTTTCTTTAAACAACACGTTTATCTAACCTGACTTGAGGAACACATGTCTTCAGAGCTGCAAAGAGAGCTTCATGCTTTCTTTTGTACTCACTTTAACGCAAGTTTTAGGAAGATCCAATTCAAAACTCTATCTGACTCTAAGTCCCATCACATCAGTACTCAAGGATCTCTCCAAGCCCTTCAAGCCATCTCATCATCAGTTCTGCCATGTTCTAGAGGTGGTAAGCATGTTGCCTCTCTTTACTCAGCTGGACAAGTCTCATGCTCTGAGATCTCATCAGGATGGATAACGTTTGCCTGTTATTGTTTAAGTCAACCATGCTAAGGTTGTTTTTTATAGCAACATTTATTTATTTATTGTTTTGTGGTGAACCTGGCATTGCTGTTAACAGTTGGACTCAATGATCTTAAAGGTCTTTTCCAACCTAAATTGTTCTACGATTCTATAACTGGGAGACAAAGAGCAAAAGAGATGTACAGGTTTTTTAAGAAAGTGGCAGGATAGGAATGCAATTCTTGTAGCTCAGGGATAACTCTCAGCATTTTGGAGTAGGGAAGATCTAGGGATAGTTCAAGTAGCCTGCAGGGATAGTGTTGAGACAGAAATTAGACTGTGCCTAAAAGTCTGTAGAAAAAGATATACGGGAGTTTATTTATGTAAATATCTCCATGATTCCCACAACATTTCAAAGCTTGGTGCATTTGCGTCAGACCTTAACTGGTAGATTTTGTGAGCTTTGCTTTTTCTTTTTTAAATTTCTTTTGTTGTAGTAGAGACTCATCTGTTACATGCTCCAGCCCCTGTGAGACACCGGCAGGTGAAATTTGCCCTTTAGTCTAATGCAAAGATAATGATTCACTGGAGTGATTACATTTGTTCCTGCAGTATTGTAGAGGGAGACTTTCAGTTCATCCATAAATCTTCTCTCTCTCTCT
>NW_009704782.1:0-1100 GCF_000703405.1 Apaloderma vittatum
CATTGTTTTACCTGCTGAGAAACACAGGCTCCTGCTCCAAGCTCTGCAGGAGAAGGGGTTCAGCTCCTGCCCAGCTCCTGGGTGCTCAGGGGCTGAGTTCGTGGAAGAAGCCCCCCCGGAGCTCCCTAATCCCGTCATCCACAGGGCCACAGTCAGGCACCATGATGTCCAAGCAGCTGGCAGGGAGCTGAGGCTCTGCAAGGCGGCTTAGGCTGAACCCGCTGAACCCGGGGGCTGCCGGGTGGCTCTGCCTTCCCAGCTTAAGGCAGGAGCCAATGCTGACCCCCCCTCAGCCCATATTTGCCCCCCAGGTTGTGAGCTCTGGAGGCACATGGGGCAATACATCTGTGATTTGAGGACTGTGCTAAGGTGAGCGGAGTGGTCGGAGGGACAACTGCCTGTCCCAGGAAGCTAGAGGGAGCAGCGGGGTCCCCGCAGGGTGCGCAGGACTAGGGGACTGTGCCTGCATGTTGTGGGAAGAGCTGGAGGCTGGTGCAGCCCCAGGGGAGGAGGGTCTGAGGAACGTGGCACATCCCAAGGTGCCTGGAGCTGCCTAGTTCCGTCCTGAGGCTCTGCTACTATTTTGTCCTCTCTTTTCTTCCTCTGTGGGAGAGCAGGGATGGAACTGAGGGGAACCCTCCACCACCTCACCGGGCAGCCCCTGGGGTGCTGTGACAATTGCAGCTACCCCTGGGAGAAACCCATCTCCCAGCTTGTCCCATGGAGCAGGCAAGCTGCCCTTGCCCACCCCATCCCACCCTGGTGCCTGTCTCTCCCTGCGGCTCCTCTTTGCTGCCTTTGTGCCTGCCTTGGAAATGGCAAAGCAAGCGCTTCGCTAAATGGATTAGAACTTCCCCGGCAGCCTCTTGGGCTGCTCCTGCTTCCCTCAGCCCACGCACCACCTTCCTTGGGCAAACCCAAGGCAAATATTCGAGGCAAGGCCTGGCCACGGCTCAGGTGGCCTGGCCGAGAGACCGTAAATGAGGACTCAGTGCCACATCGTGGCTCCCATCACACCTGACCCCAAAACCGTGGCTGAAACCCTGAGGGTCCTTCCCACCTCCCTGCGATTTTGTGTTCCCTTTGCAGAAGCCCAGAGA
>NW_009704782.1:1132-1347 GCF_000703405.1 Apaloderma vittatum
CCCTGCTCCCGGGGTCTGCACTGACTCCTCCAGCTGGCACTGGCCTCCTCCTGTCCCACCTCTCTGAAGGGGCTGCAGCAGGACGGGAGCTGGATTTAACTGTAAAAGGATTGAGGAAGGCAAGCCTGGGTGGCTAGCAGGCATCGATTAGTGACGTACACAGGGGCAGGGCGAGAAAGGGAAGGAAACATCAGTGCTGGCACGTCTGGGGCTAC
>NW_009704783.1:0-234 GCF_000703405.1 Apaloderma vittatum
AGAAGGGTGGTTTTGGGGGTGGGTGGGGGGAAGGCAGGGCAGTGTGAGCTACGCATGCAGCGACTGGACAATCACAAGCGGCCGACGGGGCGTGTGACAACACAGAAACGTGTGTAGAGATTCGCTCGGACCGGGCTCCAGCACTCAAGAGCGCATCGACAAGACGTGAAATGTGTGAGGCGACGGCTGGGGCAGGCCACCGGAGGCCGCGGGGCTGGGGGGACGCCGCGCCCG
>NW_009704783.1:401-5577 GCF_000703405.1 Apaloderma vittatum
GAGAGTACGGGGCTGTGCTCCAGATCCAGTGGTGAAGATGAGGAATTAGAGCTCTGCAGGGCGGGAAGCAAACTGCTGAGAGGATTGTAAGATTAAGGAGTAACTAGGTCTACTCTGGCTACGCAGTCAAACAGAACTGATGTTTGGCAGGGGGGGAGGAAGGCAGAGATCAGCAAGGTGGGGATCTGCCTTTGTTACCTTGGCTGTCAAGAGGAACATCATCTCTGAACCCTCCTCACACACACACACACACACTTGCAGGTTTGCAGGTGATGTGGTGCTGAGCCTGCATGCCCTCAGCCAGCCCCGCGCAGACCTTTAAATCTGTGCTCACCGAGCATCTTTTCAGCTATAGAGACAGCACCCAGGTAGGAAGGGCTGGCAGGCCAGAAGGCAACCAAATACATTTAGAGGGATGGTGTTGCCTTCACAAAAGCAGGGAACACAGCAGGTGAGCAGCCATTTACGGCAGCAGAGGCCTGGAAATCCCGTCTTTGTGCGCCGCATGAATGGAGGGTTTGTGCAGGCCTCCCCTGCCGGCCTCGGGAAGGTGAGGGCAGCTTGATGGCACACAGTGCCAGCCAGGAACGCCGCAACTCTCCCCATGCCAAATGAATCAGCTGCAAGGAGGATGGGCATGCATAGCAAGTAAGAAACACAGCAGGCAGTTTCCCATCCAGAAGCCTTTTAAAAACAGGAAAAAAAAAAACCCAACCAGTTTTTTCCTGCATGTGAGGAATGAGATCTTTAGTGCCCGTGTGCTTCAGATCCGGAGTCCTACACATTTGAAAGTGCTGCGTGGGATCTCTATTTTAGGGATCAATTTCTGGCAACTGGATCCAAAACTTGGCCAGAGCTGTCAGTAAAGGACTTTTATAGCTCTAATAAATGAGGATCCAGATGTTCTGAAGCCCAGGGAGGCGTTGTGCTTGTCTGCTGTGAGTCTGATAGGAGAACTGGGAGCATGGAAGGACAACTAAAGGTAAAAAAAACCCCACAACCAAACACCAGACCAGCAGGATCACAAGGTAGGCATGACAACATACAATATTATATACAAAGTATATATGACAGGCTATTGTTATCTCTGTAATGTATTTGTCACAAGCAACAGCCACCCTGTGGCACCTGGCTAACCCTTGACATGTTTGGGATGCAGAGATAGGAACAGCTGATGCCGTGCAAATTGCAGGGAGATTTTGGAAGCAGTGAGGAATAACACCAGTTTTGGCTAGGATATCTGGCAAAAGCCCCTGAGATCTTTAATGTTCCTGCCCTTGAGTTTTAAGACTTTGCACAAAAATTTCGCTCCTGCAGCATAAGTGAAAATGCCTCTGAGGTACCATTTCCACTCTTTGCAGCAGCTGCATTGACCTTGGAGGTTGCCCAACATTATTTAACGTGAAGGTCGTGCCTGGAGGCTGTCTGGATTCCAGTTCACAGGAAGACTGGACAGATCCCATTCACCAACCCCACCACGAGAGACCAGTGGCCCTGGAAACACCCCAGAGATCCCAATTCCTGCCCGTCTGCCCCTGCCCGCAGCCCAGGTCCCAGAGGTCTTACTGTTCTGGCAGATCCAGGGGCTCTTCTCCCTGGCTGTGACTTCACGAGCTTCCATCTCCTCCTCTTCCTCACCCTCTGAGAGCAGGTCAGAGATCTGCTGCTGCAGCTCAGGACTAATGTTGTTCTCCGCGAGGATGAGCGTCCGTAGGGCTGTGGGGTAATTCTCTACCATGTCCAGCAAGGTCTGGGTGGAGAGCAAGATAAACAGGCTGACAAGCAGCACAAACAGCAGCTAGGCTGTGCAGAAAGAGCTTCAGCACTCCACCTCCCTGCAGGTTCCAACCACCTCATCTTACCTCTACCTTCCCTTGGCCTTGACCTCCCTTTGCTTCTTGAGAGCCTGAGGACTTATCCTTCTGTAGGAAGAGCTGAGCCTGTTTTTCTTGGCTCTATCTAGAGGAAGTGACTGTTCTACACCTTGTTGCTGCCACATATCCAGGCTTATCCTCTTCTACCACTGGAAGCAGGGGCTCTGAGAGGAGAGCCCGTGCTACCAGGCCATGGCTCCTATCTGTCTAGAGAGCTTTAGCTCTGATCCTCAGTCATGGGTCCAACTCCACGCTTCTTCCAAGAAAACCAAATTACAAATAGAGTTGCATGTTTCTCCCTGCACGGGAGATCCAGGTGCCCGAGGTGAGAACTGGGGCTTACGAGCTACTCCTGTGGCTGAATACAATGGGCCAGGGAAAAGCAACAGCATCCCTGAGCACAGGGAGAGAAGGGGGTGCATGTGGACTCAGGGAGGAGAATGGAAGGAGGTACAGGTCGTAGGGCCTCTATAGATGGCCAAGGCCTATGCCCTTGAAATGACAGTGATGCTGCAGAGTAACTGTAACTCTCATACCAGGGCAGACTGGTTGGTAAGTCCTGTTCCCTCCAAGTCCAGAACTTCGAGAGTTCGACTGGAGGCCACAGCGACGGCGAGCATCCCTGCTACCTGGTCACCTGCGGGAGAAGCAAACCAGGCTGTGAGCAGTGCCTGCCCTCCCTCATCTAATAACACATGTCCTCATGAGCCCAGGGCTGTCGTAGAAACATTCTCTAAGTATTTCTGCTGTCAGACAAATCTCAGTTACCTTGAGGGAAAACCCCTAACCTGTTAATTGAGAAGAGACAAGGTAAAAGTGCACCATTTTGTGGTTACAGGAGCAGTCACTGATTATCAGGGAAAATGTGAAGGAACACAGCAAAATTGGTTTTATTCCCCAAGGAAGCCTATCTTCCAAAATCTCCTTCCTACTCAAGGATGTGAAGGTCTTTAACAGTCCTTGTAAGCCATTCCAGATGCAGAATAAGGAGCTGAAGACCTCAGTCTAAGGGGAGGCTGGAGCCTGACAGAGGGCCCTGCACCAGCTGACAGCCAGCCTCTCTGGAAAGGGGACAGACATTTTTGGGAAACAGCAGGACCAGGAGCATTAGAAACTGATGCTGGTGAAGAGCCAAGACTCTAAAGTATTCTCCTGATACTCCTTGTCAGGTGCCAAGATACAATACAACTGTGACACCTTCTCTTGAGAAAAAAAAAAAAAGACAAACCAAAAAACAACAAAAACCAGATTGCTGGCAGGCAGCACAGTGGGGCCTTTCCCACCCAACAGGAGGCACCTGGTCAGACTGACAGGACCTGGAAGGAGGCTCTAATACCAGACTGGGTAAAGAGAAGAGATTAGGGAGGCATGGCCTGGTCTCCTCTTCACCACCTTGCAGCAGAGCTGGAGAGTTGGTTTCCATGGCAACGGGTGCCAGTCTCTCCTCCTCCTCCCTGCACCAGCAGGAAGATGAAGAGGGGAGCGCAGGGACATACTGTATGTGCCAAGGCAAGCATTGGCACCCAGGGCCTCAGGAACAGAGGAGACATGGGGGGTCAAACATGACAACAAAGGCAGTGGAGCAAATAAGGCACAACCTCCTTTCTGAACCTACCCACAGGGCACGTTGCCACCTCACACAAGCAAAAGCAGCAAGACTGGCCCTACAGCCAAAGGGACCTGGCAGGGTGAACTCGCTGCTGGGGATCGGAAGGCACCTGCAGAAGAAATTGCCCCAACCTACTGGTGATGCTCTACTGCCTTTCTAGAGTTTCGTCCGCAGTCACCCACCCACAGAAATTGCACTTACGCTGAAAGGCAGGAGTATGTCTCCTGGTCCTCCTCCCCAGGCCCCCCAGCTTACCTAGCGGGTTGTAGTCCAGGTTCAGCACGCGGAGCTGTGAGCTGTGAGCCACGGCAATGGCCAGGCGTCCCCAGCCTTTGCTTGTGACACCTGGGTTGGCGCTCAGTGTTAGCTCTTTGAGGCCTGGAAAAGAAAGAGAAGCTAAACCAGAGCCTTAGGGTCACCAAAGCAGTCTCAGGTGAACTAGTTCAGCTAACCAGAACAGCTTTAAGTTGTGTCTCCTGTACTCTAATGGACCAAAGGGTTGGCTTTGCTCTGACAGCTGTCACCACGTTTCACTGATCAGTGAAACACTTCACTGCCTTCAGCAGCAGACCTTCATTTGCCCATGCTGTGATTGCCCCATTTCTCTGCTCTCCCAGCCTGTGTCCTGCTTACTCTAAATAGCAAACACAATGGAAACAAGTAAGGGGTGCGCAAGGTGACTGGAGGAGGTGGCACAAGGTGATAGGTTGAAGAGAGCACAATGAGGACAGTAGGCTCTGAAGCCTGCACCTGGGAGGGGTGGCCAGCAGAGATAACAGCACTGAGCACACAGAGGAGAAAGTGCTGGGAAGAGGTGGAAAGCACTTTGAGAGTCAGGAGAGAGGAGTGGTGTTATCTCAGCGCACGCCAGCTTTCAACTTAACTGGACCATTGGCCTCTGACCATCAAAGATCATCCCCTGCAAAGATCTGAGGCTTGGCACTAAGGCTATGACCATGCAACTACACACTCACATGTCCTCACAAGCAGGGACAATTCCCAGGCACTGACAACAAATCCAAGTGCTGAGGTCAGTGCACACTGTATATTTATCTATGGTCATTATAAACTCGCAAATGCAAAAATAATAAATTCAAAGTCCACGCTGTCGCCTCCTGCAGTTTCAAGTACTCTTGTCATGTACCAGAAGGAACTTGTTGGTCCCTGAGCACCAAGCTGCCAGCAGGACAGATCCATAGCAGAAAGCCCATGCCTGCCCAATGGAACCGCTCCTCTATTGCTTAGCTTTTCTGCTTTACTTAAGTTGGGGAAAAAAATTTCTCAGCCCTGGCAAAGTATAGAGCCTGCCTCCTCCAGGGATGAGGATTTACTGCTGCATGCATCTGTTCTACATGAAAGCTCCACCAGCCCCTGGTGCTTACCGGACTTGGCCCCGTCAGGCGGCAGAAGCCCACAGATAAGGTTGATGCCTTCATCACCCAGCATGCAGTCTCCTAGATCCAGAGCCACCAGCGAGGGGTGGATGGAGAGAGCAGGGTTGAGGAGGGCCAAGCCTGCATCTGTCAGGGGACTCCCATGGAGGCTGTGCAGGTAAAAGGGAAAATTACGATGGAGCTTTCTTCCTGGGGGCTAACTAACCTGATGGTGAGGAGGAAGCAGACAAAATGAGGAGGATGACAAATCCTAACCCCAGGTGTGGAAAAAGCCCTGGGAAGGCTCTGCCGCGAGGGTC
>NW_009704784.1:0-250 GCF_000703405.1 Apaloderma vittatum
CGACATAGATTTTTACATAGTAAAAAGTTATTTACGCAAACTGCAGCAAGGGAACAGAGGTAACAAGGTTTTGGGAAGGATGTGAAAATGAGTGTGGTTTGATAGCGCCAGGACTACGACGGAGCCCACATTTAAATCGCACTCTTCGCCCTGGCAATTTGGATGCGCGTAAGAAAAAAGAAGAAAAAATAAGAAAAAAATCGGAATGATATATTTTTCGCGGTGCCGCCGAGGGGCGGGTGGTGGAAAG
>NW_009704785.1:0-261 GCF_000703405.1 Apaloderma vittatum
ATTTTTTTTTTTTCCACTGTGGGTTTTTGTTTTTTTTTTAATTTCCCCGTGTGGTTTTTTTTCTTCTCGTCTCTGTTCTTTCTTCCTTTTTTCACAGCCGGCGGGGTCACAGCGTGGGCTCGGCCTCCATCGGCTCCTCCGCCGGCCTGGCCAGAACACGGAGGGACACGTGTGGCTCCACATCCCCAGGGCACACGCCACGTCCCTGAGGACACGCGTGGCTCCGTGCCAAGCCCAGGGGACACACGTGGCTCCGCGCAC
>NW_009704785.1:494-911 GCF_000703405.1 Apaloderma vittatum
AGCCCCACAGGACACACATGTCTCCGAGGACATGTGGCTTGGGGAACATGTTACCCCCACCCTAACGACATGCGTGGCTCCGTGCACAGCCCAGGGGACACGCGTGCTCCAGAGCACACGTGTGTCACCGTGTCAAACCCCAAAGGGACAGGCATCTCCCCGCCAGGACACGCGTGACTCTATGCACAGCCACACAGGACACACGTGTGCCTGAGGACACGTGGCTTGGGGAACACGTTACCCCCACCCTAAGGACACGTGTGGCTCCGTGCACAGCCCAGAGCACACGTGTGTCGCCGTGTCAAACCCCAAGGGACAGGCATCTCCCTGCCAGGACACGCGTGACTCCATGCACAGCCCCATGGGACACACGTGTCCCCATGGACACGTGGCTTGGGGAACACCCTACTCCCACCC
>NW_009704785.1:975-1361 GCF_000703405.1 Apaloderma vittatum
TAAACCCCCAGGGGACTGGCAACCCCCTGCCAGGACACGTGTGACTCCATGCATAGCCCCACAGGACACATGTGTCTCCGAGGACACGCGGCTCGGGGAACATGTTACCCCCACCCTGGGGACACGTGTGGCGCCGTGCACACCCTGAGGACACGCGTGGCTCTGCACATGCTCTAAACACGCCCTGGGGACACGCGTGGCTCTGCGCACACACCAGGGACATGCGTGGCTCCACGCACACGCCCGGGGGGACCGTACCTGGGCTGGGGGTCGGTGCCCCCCTGCTCGGCGCCCACGGAGAGCAGGGCCATGGCTGTCACCGTCTCGGCCTCCTCGGCCTCGCCCTTCTGCGCCTCCAGCAAGGAGCAGCCCACGGCCACCGCCGA
>NW_009704786.1:0-9997 GCF_000703405.1 Apaloderma vittatum
CCAGCTTAGGCCATTCTATGATTCTGTGACCTCTCTCGACCTAAAAGAGTGTCGCTGGACACTTTTGTCAAAAGTCCCTCTCCAGCCTCCCTGCGGGTTCCCTTCAGGCAGTGATAAGGTCCCCCCGGAGTCTTCTCTTCTCCAGGCTGAACGCTCTCAGCTCCCTCAGGCTGCCTCCGCAGCAGAGCTTCTCCAGCCCTGGGTGAGAAATGCAAACACTTACCTCTGGGCCACATCGCACCGAGTGGAACGCACTGTGTATGACAACATATGACGCCATTCTCAGCAAACAGACTGATCTTAGATCTTCCATTTCTTAATCTTCCTATCTGCAGTAAGGAAGGGTGGAGTTATCTGTGGAAGCAGTGCAGTGGAGGAGATGAGAATGTCAGTATCTCCTAAGGTTTGCTCAGTGAGGTAGTAAGATAACATCTCCCCAAAAAGTTTGTTATTCATTCAAAACGTTTATCCCTAGTGTAAGGAACTGACAAGTGCACTACACAGCTTGTGAATCAGGAGTCCCTGCTTTTATTAATTTTAACAACGATTTCTCCTATTTCTTCATATGGCAGAACAGTTTTACGCAGATAAAGCTGCTGAATACTTCACTTAAGTCTGTTCGAATTGGGCAGAGAGTGATCATATCTTTAGACATCCAGGAGGTCTGGAAGAGATGTGTGCCCCACAAACCGAGCACATCTAGAATAATCCGTTGGTGATTAGTCATTAAACTTTTAAGTTTTTAAGGCTTCAGTTCTCCAATTTTTCCCTTTTGTCTAAATACAACTAATGGTGTCCCATTTCCTTGGTAAAAAAAAACAAAAACAAAGAAACAAAAAACCCAACCCACCATAATTCATTTGCCTCGTTGCCATAGAGTTTTTGAATCTCACTGTACGCCGCAGCCGATGTGATTGGTGCATTTAGCTTTATTTAGGGCAGCTAGGAAGATAATGATGGTATTTCGACAGTACTGAATGCACAAAGTCCCTCCATCAATACAGACAGAGGCTGGCAATTCGGTTTGAGCGGGGAGCAGGTTGTACCTTTATTTCCTGGATGAGAGGTAAAGCAGGCCAAGGGAGGTCTCACGGGCAGCCAAGAGACGTTGCAGTTCAAAGTAAGGAGACAAAGCTGATCGGCTGGTTGGTGGCATCTTGCCTCTGCTCGAGGCAGGGGCTACGAGCCTCTAATTTTGCTGATTTTTGCCACCAATATGATCTGGAAAATGCCATCTCTCAAAGATGGAGTGTGCTGCCAAGCAGCTTGTGTGAAATCAGGATGGGCAGGAAGATAGGAGGCACTATCTCTCACAAATGTTCCTGCAGATGTCTCTCTCAAGAGGTCACAGCTGCTAACTCCTGGCCACTCCAAATCTGCCCAGTGCTAAATTTAGATGCCAGAGTTACTGATCCTGCTATTAAAATATTGACTACGTGTGCAAATTACTTATCTCAATCAGAGGAGGGAAGTGTCAGAAAAGCTCATGTATAATCATTACAGCTTCTGTTCCTCGGCTCGTGTAGCTTCCCGTTAAGTCCTCTGATTTCATTCGACCATTCACGTTTTGGATCGAGAAATATTTGGAACATAGTTGCCATTTTGCTCGGTAGTGATGAAATATAATATTGACTACGTGTGCAAATTACTTATCTCAATCAGAGGAGGGAAGTGTCAGAAAAGCTCATGTATAATCATTACAGCTTCTGTTCCTCGGCTCGTGTAGCTTCCCGTTAAGTCCTCTGATTTCATTCGACCATTCACGTTTTGGATCGAGAAATATTTGGAACATAGTTGCCATTTTGCTCGGTAGTGATGAAATATTTACGCTGAACCTTGTATATTAATAGTTATATCAGAACCAGGCTTCTAAAATGCTTCTGAAGTCTGGGACGTGGTGCCGACTATAAATATTTTTTTAAATGCCACTTTTGCAAGCACACAAGCGCACTCACAAACTCTCTGTAGTAGCCTGATAGAACGACAGAAATCCGGCAGCAAGATTTAGAAAACGGAGCAGCATTGACAGCTGGGGTGTTTCAAATTATGAAGAATGTAAACAATTATGTAAAACGTTGATCAGGCTCTTCCTAATAAATTACATTTTCCTGTTTGCATGCTCAGTTGTAGCTAATAATGATTGTGCTACACGTTGCTGGGTTTCTAATTCAATATGTTGTAGCACTCAGTTATATACTGTGCTGTTCAGGAGTATTTCTATGCATTACTCTGCAGTTTTCTCATGCCTTAAGTAATGGGCCATATGTTACAGAAATTAAGAAATTCTTGGGTCTTGTATCTGACAATATCTGTGAGAAGCTTGGGGCCTGAGTATTTTTTGACATGCTCCTTGGAGTACCTTCTTCTTCCGCCTCCTTCCATTTAATCACTTTTTTTTTGGAAGACTTCAGGTTAATCATCCTTTCTTTTACCGTCCATGTAAACTAGGAGTGTGTTAATTACACAGAAACTTTAGGATTTGGAATATTTGGTATAATGAAGATGTTTCTAATATGTAGGCCTTTAGGCTCTTGAATATTATTTTTTCAGAGCAGGCAGGATCGGGCAGGTAGCAAGAGTGTCTCAGACTGAACTCTGTACTTGTACTTATATATATGCTGCATCAGCTCAACAAACCAGGAGATTTAGTAGCAAACATCCACTGTAAATTAATATTTTGCTACATTTTTTATGCAAAATAAGAGCATTCTCTGATCAAAAAATGAAGAAAAAAATTCCACATTGAAATTAAGTGCTCCGGCTGAAAAGTTTGTAGATGGGAATAAATTTAGCTTCTGGCCTTAGGATTTAAATAAGTGCTTCTATTCACCGTGCAATCTTCTTAGAAAAGATATTTCGATGTAAACTGGTTTGCATTAGTAGCAGTAGCCTTGCGGAACAATGCCTGTGATGGCAGAAGTACAGGAGGGAAGCTGCTGTAGTTCTCTGCCTGCGTTTTGCAAGAGAGCATGTTGTTACAATTTAATATAACCAAAGGACAGCATCAACGCAGAAAAATAGGAGGTGCTTGAAAGTATGCACATGGCAGAATCGCCAGCTGAAAGAACAGATGTCAGGTTTTAGACCTCAGGAAATGCTGATATTTGTATGATAAGCTCCCCTTTCTCTCCAAAGGTTTTATAACTGTAAGGCTGACAGATGCTTAACTGTAGCAATAGTACGGTGCCATTTGTAACCCGAAAAAAAAGGCAAGTCTGGAAGTGACACTAGGAGGACTTGCTGCCTCACTGCTTCAGGTCAGTTTGCAATGAATTGAGATGGAAGGGTTGAAGATGTGCCACCCTCCTGGTTTATACAGGCAAGAAAGAACAGTCGTGTTTTTATGGTGCATATTCTTTAAAGTACGGTAATATCTAAAGTACAATAATATCTACAAATAATAGACATTTGTCTAGAGTAGCCAGATAGAGAAGCTCTTGAGAGGAGAACAAGCCTGTCAGACAAATGAGAAGAAGTTGTTCTAGCTTTTTATTTTGTCAGACAGCAGTTTTGGGGCTTTGGTTTTGGTTTTAAATCTTGCTGCATCCTTGAGCTGAATGCTAATTGGCGATAGTGACCTTGGCAGGTGAATTGCATGCTTAGTTTATTTTAAAACTTGCTTGATTTAGAATGTAACGAGTGCCCTTTTCTCGAGAAGAGTGCAAGTGCTGAGCCTACCTTTGCCATGTCATTCACCATTCATCTGCTGTTCTCGCATCTTCTTTCTAAAGGAACGGGTTTTAATTTTTCTATATAACATTATATTACAGTTTTTAATGTACTGAAACATAGAATGATGGAGTGAATCAAACTAAAGAGGGATATGATGTTAAGCTTTGATGATAAACTGCAGAAAAACAAGCAGGGGCCAGCTTTTATGTGTTGGGAGCAGGGGATACCGAGTCAATGAACATGCTAAGTGTGTCTAGTCCTGGATATTATTTGGATGTAGAGGACAGAAGAGAGTTACAGAACTTGAAGGAGAAGGTAAGATGCTAATGATGTCGTGGGAACAGAGAGAAAAACAAAAACCGGAAAAATATTTAGCTTCAGTATGTTCACATTTGTAAAGCTTGCAGTGCATATTGTTACATCATGTTTCAATTTAAACACTGGTAAAATAAAAGTTGAGGAGAAAGCAGTCATTGCTATCCCTACTTACGTTTGAGCTTTGATGATCCAGGCAATGAACATCAAATTCTAAGAGGATTCTCCCTTGGAATAGAGTTCTGGTTTAAACCTGCTGAGAGGATTAGACCTCAGGTGGCTTTGTTGGGTAACAGAGTCGTTACCAGCTCATAGCTTAAACTCTCCAAACTTTTCTTCCAGTTTTTTGAACCTACGGCAATGCATCTTCGAAACGACCATCAGCCCAACTGAAGAACAGCTCGAGGTTTCAAAGAAGTCACTGAAGGTTGCGTAGGCTTGAAGGGACTTCAGAGGATTTGTCTGCCCACAAGTGCTCTCAATTTTCAAGCAGGGAACATTTATACTGGGCGTCACCTGGAAACAAACTCCGGACAAATCAAAAAGATAGAAACTGTGCAAGGTTCTAACGATACTTTAAGATTTCTTACGTGGTTTCTACTGTCAAAGTTCTTGTTGAATTATTTTGTTCGGTTGTCAAAGGAAAGAATGTGCATTTGTTGTAATTCTGTTAGAAACAGTTGAATGTTTACAGTGATATAAAACATCAATAACAGCATAACTGTTTTATAAGGATTGCTAAAATAAGCCTGATTCTGAACTGGTGTAACTTGGCCTGATTTCACTGCACCGATTTGCAGCACTGAAACCAACCCAAAATAATCTTAAGAAATCCTATGAAAGGGACGTGCAATCCCCTTGTGTTTTCATGACCCTTTCATAGAAAAGATGAATGATGAATTCTGATTTTCTTTAATTTTCATATCCCTTAAGACAGTATTTATAACAAGCTATAAGAAAAAACGAAGCTGTAGTTCATTTGGTTAGGTATGATAATGTTAACTGGGGGTTTTTTGAGAGTGACCATGGGAATACAACCAGATGAATAACAAGCAGTTTCTCAGCGGGATCCAAAAATACAGGACTGAGATTTCAGGGAATTTTCAGAGTCTAAAGCTGAATAAGCAGAAAGATGCAGCTCCCCATCAAGCTAAATGCAAGCCTCTAGCTTCAGGGAACTTCCCGGCAGCAAGTCTCAATACGCAGAACTAGGGAACAAGCTGCATTTTATCAGCTAATTCTGCTGAACTGCCCATAGCAAACTCCCTAGAACTTTTTTCCAGAGGCAAAGCATGTAAAAGCTGTAATATTTTGTCACTCTCAACACAAGCAGTCACAGGATTTCTCTCTCCTATTTCGTAGTCATCTCTTATTTTATCGTATAGTCACTCCTCATCTCCATCATCCTTTTTAAGGGTGTAACTGTGAGAGTCACGCCTAATCAAATCAAACCACGCCGGCTTTGGTGCAGGTGTAACGGATACCAGTGGGAGTCTAAAGCACGCCAAGAAGTTTTACACGCAGCCAGACAAAAAATGAAGGACTCCTACCTTGAAATTAATTTTGGTGCGTTCAAAATTAAATTAATTGTAACAGACACGTGAAGTGCTGCATCGATTCAGGGAATTTGGGGTCTTCCGCTTCGTCTAAACAAACATCTTTGTCACTGTGAGAAAAACATTTTGGGGCTAATTGACTCCAGTGCGTTGTCAACTGCTCCGTTGGTAACAATTTTAACTGTCTGATGCTCCAGCTGTTTTCTTCCTCCTGTCTCAAGAGGAGTCTGTAGCTTTTACTAGTGTGGTAGCTGGACTGAATATGTGAGATAATTTTGTCCTCCCTCCTCTTGAGCTCCGAAGAGTTTAGACGGGGACAGCTGAAGTAGATGTGAGTCAACAGAAACCTACTGTTTGCACAGAGATGTCGTGGGGGCAATTTTCTTTTCCTGACGGGCTGCAGGCTGGCACACTTGGATGTATTTGTAAGTGCCCTGAATGATTTCTTTGTTTTGCTGAAATTGTGGCCATTTTCTTCCCCATTTCAGCCTTTATATATTATTTTTTAAAATAATTAAAATATGGACGCTGGGCGACTATTTTATAATTTGTATATACATCTTATTTTGCAAAAAGCAAATTGTGCTGTGGGGACCCAGAGGTTATTGTTCGGTGTAACTATACTCATTCTTTCTTCGCTGATTAATTTTCTATTTTAACTCCATTAATATCTATAAAGAGTTTTCAGAGTACTTGAAAACTGGTTTATGCACAAAAGGAAAATGTTTAAAAGCAACGGGAAAACAAGTGACACTGAAGAAGTTAAATTCTATATGTGATCTTTGTTTAAAAGAAATCTAAATACGAATTCTCCAGCAGATGCAGAGAATTCCAAAATAGTCACTGTTTCCTTGGAGTATAGTATTTCAGTGTGTAAAATAGTGGTAACTTCCTGATTAGGGAGCTGTATCAGCACCTTAAAACTGTACTAGCAGCTTGGTAATTAACAGCGTATTTCAACGTGACCACACAGATTGCTGATCTTTTTTCAAAAGGAGATTTTCATGTGGAAAAGGTGGAGAAGGGTTGGTTCTCCACACCTGTTTGAATGGTAAAAAGGGAATGCGTATTTTTACTATTACATGCTTCATAGAGACACGGGTGTAATCAATAACAATGTGAATAATGTGAAGTTATATCTTAGAATAAATGTAATTACCTACGATTAATGTCAGTCCTTAACAATCCTGGTTATGGTAAACACTAACCAAACAAGCAATACAGTAAAAAGAGCAACTAGAAAATAGCAGTAAATAGAAAACATGTTTATATATATATATATATACACACACATATATATTTGTACATATATACATATGTATTTCTGTAGAAAACAAGCAATATGTACTTATCCATTCAATACAAATTAAAAAGGAAATTAGGGGATAAGGGTTTCTTTCCGGTGTTTCTGCCTGTGTTGTGACAGGAAGGGAAGGAGCTAAAGCTGCTGTACGGTGGGGATTTGTGTGCACAAAACGGAGGAGAAGCCAGCAGTTACCTTGAGCTATCGCATGCTGCTGATACATTATTCAGTGCTGACCTAACTTTCTACGTATCCCAGTAGTAAGGATGCTCCGGTTTTAGCCCACAAACCCCTCAAAGGCACAGAGTGTAGCTTTAACATATCCTGCTTGATCAGAAGGGCAAGAAAGACCTAGGAGCAAATTGCTGAATTATGTCATGGAACACTAGAAGCTTCAATTACGTATTAGTCTTTAGTATTATTGATACGTTTTTTCTTTCTCTTCTCCACATTAATTCTCCATAATTATTAAACCAAATAAAACCCCAGTAGTTTTAAGATACGGAAACTATGCAGTGGCACACTAGGTCAGCCCTGAGATCATCCGAACTGCGTTCGAAGGACAGTCCTCACCTGAAGCTAAAGCATGAGATGGATAAACCCTGGATATGTGAAGACGAGAAGTCCTCAACCCTCTTCTGGTACAGCACATTTTGAGGCACCCTGTCACGTTTCCACCTTGAGGCCTTTCTCCTGTACACACGCAAACACAATTCCAAGGTGACTTAGTCATTTAGTTCATCACATTCTTATTTTTCCTCCAGTTCAGTGACAAGAGCAGCGCTCCTCCTCTGTCTTCTTTATGGAATTCATTCTTGCAGGACTTCCCTTTAACCGGTATGCAATCAAAGCCTTTCGACTCTGTCTATCATCTGGCTTCATCGAGGAGCCTGGGAAGATAAAAAGTCCTTATCCACATGCAGAACAGGTAGAGACCTGAGGAGTAAACGGTTCTGTTCCGCATCACTACTTTGACAAAAATCATCGCTCAGCCACGACTGCGGTGGTGCCTGCGCACATGGAATAAGATCTGCCGTTCATTTCCAGACAGCGGTTTGATGCAAGGGATAGCAGCCAAGTGCCAGCAAAATGCATTGGAGGTAGAAGTTAGTGACAAAAGGTTGAATGAGACTCGACTGCGCTTTCCAAGAAGCGAGACTTAAAACATTAAGTTGGACCGAGCGGAACAAAGGAATCCAAAGAAGCCAAAAGCATTCATGCAGTTGTGAAGTAGGAAACAGAATTCCGTACGTCTTGAGAGTCCTGTTTAAAATACTCAAACTGTTCTTCTTCCTGCCCAAACCCAAAATATATGTGAACTTTCAAATACAGACGAGAAAAAAAGCACCTAACTCATGTGTGCTCATGTGTAAATGCAAGTCATTGCAGAACTTGCCGGACCATGTTTTTTGCTAGATCATTTTGCGACACATTTGGGTTATCAAAGGGGTCATTAGCTTATGAAAACACTATCTGATCGCAGTTATGGGTAGACTGTTTTTACTCTGGGTAGTCTCTAATAGCTTCAAGGTACTGAGCTCTTTACGTGCCTTGAGGAGCAAATAAGCTTTCTTCAGGCCATATGTAGTCACATATTGAAGCATTGCTGCAACATTTTTTCTCCCCGTCTCACACCTGCTTTGTTTGTAAAAGTGTTCTCACAGAGCAGATAGAAATATTTTGGAACTTAAAATTAAATAAATCCGACAATCTAAAACTCTACCGGAATACATATGTCTGCTCTTCCCGCACATTAAAAAAAAGCTTCATTACTATAACTGAATGCTGGCTTCACTTGGAATAGTGAGGAAGTGTCACCTGGGTTTGTTTAGTCTGGAGAAGAGGAGGCTGAGAGGAGACCTTATTGCCCTCTACAACTACCTAAAAGGAGGCTGGAGTGAGGCTGGTGCTGATCTCTTCTCTCAAATTAGTAATGAAGGACGAGGGGGAATGGCCTCAAGTTGCACCAGGGGAGGTTTAGATTAGATATTAGAAGAAATTCTTCACTGAGAGGGTAGTTGGGCACTGGAACAGGCTGCCCAGGGAGGTGGTGGAGTCGCCATCCCTGGAGGTGTTAAAGAACGAATAGATGTGGCACTTGAGGATATGGTGTAGTGGTTAGAGAAATGCTGGGAAAAAGGTTGGACTTGATGGCCCTGGAGGTCCTTTCCAACCATAATGATTCTGTGATTCTGCTAGAAGTTGGCTTTTCCAAGGGCTGTAAACTCAGTCTGTGGGTTTAAATGACGTGGAGACACGGTGTTCCCAGGAGAGATGTGGGGAGCAGTGATAAGATCTAAAAGCGAGTTCTCAGCAAAGAAGTCACACGTTCTACCTGCACGTGAAACAAATCGAAATAATCAGAATACTAAAGCTCAAGCCATGCCCTTTGTTGGCTGCTTTCATCCTACCAAGCATGTGACTCAACCGCTGTTCAGGTAAATGAATGACATTTGCAATCTCACCAGGAAGTTAAAGAACTGTCGGTTCCACAGGTGAGTCTGTGGGGAAGGCTGGACTGTGATGGTGAGATAGACCAGCAAGGATCCGAAATAAACTCTCTTTTTATTCAAGTATTTGTATTTCACTGGCTTGAATTTATTTTAAAAGGCAGAAATATCTTTCTATCAACAAAAAGATGGGGTTTGGTCAATAAATGTAACCAGTGTGCATTTTCAAGTTTTACTAAGCTACGCATTTTCTATAGGCTAAAACTTGACATACTTCCACCCCCACGTCCCCTGCTTAAATGTGCAAAAGCTTCTGTTTCCTTTCGGATCCAGTCTTCACATAAACCCCAACATTAACTGCTTGCTGTGAGACATCAGCTCGCAACTTAAATTCATTCAAAAGTAAGATGTTTACTTTTTAATCTGCATCAGTTTTAAATTTTACACAAGCGCACTTTATTTTGAAAGACCCTTTCTTTAGCCTTCTCACTTGTCTTCCTACCTTATCCTCGTATCTGTTACGATGCAGACCCAGTGTGGAGAATCAGCACACTGAGCATTATTTTTGGATTTTTTTTTCTGAATCTTACTTCACTTTGTGGTATTTCTAGGTAGGTTTTGTTTTAGGAAGCAAACTGCTGAATCATTCGTAAGCAGAGCAAGACCTTATTAACTCTGAATACGATCTTCATGCAGCAACC
>NW_009704786.1:10028-25018 GCF_000703405.1 Apaloderma vittatum
ATTCCTGCTCTCGAATTATTACTTCCCACTTTAAAAAATAACAAGTGCATCACTCATATAATCTTGGATTTGAAATCATGTGGACATCTATACTTCAAGTATAATCTCTTTTCCCCCACAGAAAAAAAAGTCCTTTCCTGATAAGGTGGGCAGAGCCTTGCCTACAGAAGGAAGCACATGTGTCCAACAGCTGGAATCAGACTTCCTGCTTTAACAGTTACTAAAGTTTTTCATGTAGGTTTTTTAAATCAGTATGACAAAGCAGTAAGTTTTCACCTTACTACTTTAAGGCCTTTATTACTTCCAATGCCGTAAAGGGGGAGTAATTGGACTGAAGCAGATTTAATAACACCAAAGTGAAAAGAAATAACCGAGACTAACCAGTGCCATATTTAAGAAGCTGGTTTAAATATCAGGTTATAAGCGCGTGTGGTAGCTTTGTTGCAATAGTACTCTATTACTTTAATTTAATATGGACAAACCTATTACAAAAAAGCCCACATAAATCCAGTTAGCATAGACTGAGATCCCTTAAAAAGACCAGCTAAAGAAAACTAGAGCGTCTACAGCTTCCAGTAATTACATGAATTAAGGTAAATGTACCCTTAAATGCTATACTTAGCAATGCCTGTTGCAGTACCTTTTCTAAAGAATGAAAACAAAAAGCAAACCATCCTTTATGTGCCCTACAAAGGCAATATGAGGAGATTATAACACTGAATAAAGGACAAAACCCTCAGGGGTGCAGGAACTCAGAAGCCACAGATGTCTTCAGAAGAAGCTCTACATACACTGGACCTATTTGTACTTCTCTTCCGCGGGCATACCAAACTTCTGCATCAGAAAATCAGTTGCTATGTTTGAGATCTGTTCATTAACAGCTCTTCACAGAGCAGTCACAGGAGTATTATTGTGTGCTTGAAATACATTAAAACCACTGGGAAAATGTGCTCTCTTCAGGACCAATAAGCAGCAAACAAAGCTGAGCGAGTTTAAAACTGTATTTCCAGCTGTACTAGAAGTTGAAACCCGCGTGACTCCAACATCCTACCTTTATTTTAAGATTGGAAACTAATTTTTTCACTCGCAGGGTATTATTTTGGCCCCATTTCATTGGGGGCTGATTAAGGAGTCACGAATTTTGTAAGCAAGCACTTCAATGTTCTGAAATCACCAGGAAAATACTCGGGTCAGCAGTGTGAAAACCAAAACTTTTTCTCTCCTCAAGTTCCATTTAAAAGAGGAGCAATCTCAAAATATCTCGCATGACACCCTCACAAGGAAAAAAAATAATTCCCGGAGACACTAAATTGAAAAAAAGCAATTGGAAACTGTTCTGATTCTAGTATTAAATGGAGAAGGCAAAATCAGATTGTATTACTTACATATTTCTACATGGGACAGTTGATTATTCAAAACAACTGTCATTGGCAATGGTCTCTGAGAAGGAATGCTGACAATCACAGACAAATTAAGACCCATATATCGACAATAACAGACAATTAAGACCCATTGAGAAGTTTTTTGTATGGTGTTGAAGAACAGTGGGTCTTCTAGTTCCTTCCCATCACTGGAACAGCAAAAATTGAATAATGCTTGGACTTGAGCGTGCTGCTAAATGTACCTTACCTGCCATGTCATGGTTTGTGGTTCATGAAAGACAAAGAGGCACACGAAAACTATCATCAACAAAATTGGTAAGCAGACAACATTCAAGTCAGCACAACTCTGTTTTACACTGTTTTCAGGGAAATAAAAGAAAGAAAAAATGTTACATTCTAGAGACAGTAAAAAATTCCCTCAGAAATTCCCAGAGAATGGTTTTCCTCTGTCAGTTCTTACTGCATAGGTTTCTGTGTTGTTAAATAAAAATTTGATAGGTTAAGTCAGTATGTGGCCACCAGTAGAGACATCACTGATGTGACATCCTCGCTTAAGCTATTATTAATACAAATGCTTTCTTAGATGGAACACAGGTAGTTCCATCTAGGAGGAATTCAGAGGAAGTTTATTTCTGTGAACTGTGATGTGTCCCACTCCAAGGCTCAGTTTACATCTGCATGAAGGGTCTGCACAAAGGCTGCTGGATGGGCTCCCCAGCAGAAAAGAAGAAGAAGAAAAAAAAGGGCTGTAGATCAGATTCATCTCAAAAGTGATTCTTACACTAGAAAGCTTAAATGTAGAACCAAACATAAAAATGATCCTCCCTGTGAAGCTGTGATCATCATAGATGAAAGCAGAGAATTCATGTAAGTTACTTTGTGATTTTATTAAAATCAGAACATTAGCTTTCCAGATCGTCTTTTTTCTTCGCTTTAATCCTTCCAGCTACAATGTTTTAGGTTTGAGTCTAAACTGTATCCCCATCCTCACCACACTTTCCCTAAAGAAGGTGAATGATTTTCCACTGAAAAAAAAAAAATCGCAAACCAAAAACATTGTCCAGTGAACAAAAATTTCATTTGTTGAAGACTCTCATTTGCCACTGAAAAACAGTTTCAACAGAAATTCATCAGCATTCAGATAACTGTAACGTTGCCCAGATGGAAGAGAGTTCAGAAAGTAAGAGAAGTGACATTCAAGGAACTTACTTCTTTCAAAACATAAGGATCAGCTGGCAGTGGAATTAGTGGCAAAAAGCAGAGGGGACATCCAGAATGCCATCCTTAGGACGGCACGCCTTTTCTTACGAAGAACTTCAGAGGGTAGGAAGTCCTTTACTTGGAAAGGAGACATTTTCCCTCTCATGTGTGAGAAAACAACCCTTCCTGCTGTAAATTTGAAGACGAAACAAAGCAAACTGACAGCACTCCCAACCTTCCACACAGTCCTCACATACCAGACTTGGTGCACCAACTGCAACGTGAAAATGCTCATGGCCTCCAAGCTTGAGCTTTTCGAGGACCATGGCAGATATTGCCCGAGACACAGGTATCAAATACAACTGAGACTGTCCAGAGGCTTTCAGAAAGGGCACAAACTGAGTGAACAAAGTGCCACGAGCACTCCAGCAATGTAACCTGGCCCATCTCAGGATAGAAGGGGGCATTGCAGATGTTTGTGCACATCAGCACAGAATTACGGCCAAATTCCAGAGAATAGCTATAAGCCTGGCTTCTACAGACAAAGGTCTTCTCTTCCAGACACTCCCTGGAAGGAAGTAAAAGCTCCGTTGTCGGTGATGAGCTGCTGCTGGCTGGGACAAGAGAGTCGTGCATCTGCCGCTCTCACAACTGTGAAAGAAACCATCCTCCACCACTGCAGTCATCCCAAGTCACTTAAAATTCCCAAGATTCTAAACACGTACCAATCCAGCGCATATCCATTCATAGAAAAATCTGTGAAAGCCACATAGATCCAAATCCAGATCCAAATCCAGACATTTATAGTAAATCAATATTAATTCATTATTACATAACCTCGTCCATGTCTCAGATCGAATGGATGTTGCCACTTTGTCTCACAGCACAGTGCAAATGGCTCAACGGCACTTTTCCACATCAGTTTCTTCACAAGTTCATTTCCAACCTTTTCACATTTAAATGTTTGGATTAGAAATGTTTATTCCCTTCTGTAATTTATAGAATTTTTTTGTTACCTTATAGCATTCAGCTGGTGTTTCAGTGCACACAACTAAGCACCCATAACACAGGGGTTATTGACTGAAACGCCAGTTGTTTGCTGGCACCCAGACAGTCTTTCAGGTCAATAAGAGAGTTAGTGCACTTAAGTAATAAAAAGATGCTAGAGTTGTTTTCGGTACTGTATATGTACAGGTTAATTAACCTCATGACAAAGTAATTATGAAGAAAATGTAACATTTAAAGATGTTCCCAGTCAGAACATAGCCAAATATGCCAAGAAGCCTCTAAAACACCTCGTCGCGCTACAGCTGGATTAGCAATTGTAATTAAGTTCTCTGATACTGTTTATCTAAACATTGTATATAATAAAAGTGTGGACTAATCTGTGGTAAACAGGTTGAGAAGGAGAGAGCTGGGAGAAAAAAAGTAGTACTTCTCAACAAAGATCAAAAATTTGAATGTATAATATTTTATTGTAAAAAAAAATAACCAATTGCTTACAAGATTGTCAGAAACATATTTGTAAAATCAAATATACCAAGACTACCTAGTTTTACTACTGTGATTTTATACTATGTAATGCAGGATATAAAAGTGTAGTCCAGTATATTACAAAGCACTGATGAGTCAAAAGTTCAGTGGTAAGATACCAGCTGATGTTCAGTCTTGTTGAGCTCCCAGTCAGCCATCAAATTAGAGATAAATTGGGTCTAAATAACACCCATTAACTTCACTTGGTCTCTTTATGACCAGGGTTTTTTCACTGGAAAGATTTATAGAAATTTCAAAACAGAATTGTCGGGTTTTCTTTGCTCAGAGCAAAGTTGCTTAGTTCAGAAAGAGCCTTGGGTAACTTACTGGCTGCAAATGTCACTTTGAGAAAGGTCCAAGGAAACATTTCTTTAAACTAATGTTTTCTACCCTATTTTGATCTACTTGGTAACAATTTTGCACATTTCTTAACCAAAATGCTTGATACTTGAGGCGTAATCATCATTCTAGATGAAGAACTTTAGTAGGTACAGTTTACCAGCACTTTTTAAGTTGGATGATTTATCCTAGATATTAATACCATGACAACTTAAACCTACAGTTCATTACTAACCAAACCCAGCTCTGGCCAGTAAACCTGTCTAACTCAAAAAAAGAAATATCAGGTGTTTATTTTCCTTTCTCAACTTAAATTGCCGTAGCCTTTGTGGTGATGGGATATTTTCTAAATATAAGCATATTTATAATCAAAATTGGCTCGAGTTGCAAAATTTATTGGATGCACGTTTTTCCTGCTTCTGTTTACGTACACCTAAGATAGGTCCATAGCGCTAACAAACTGGCTGAAAAGGAATTTTTTTTTGCAGCCATTAACTCCTACATCTTGGAGCAGAAGTTAACCATGGGATACTTCCTTCCAAGTGTGGAATCACTGAGTCCAACCACTAACCCTGCTCTACAAAGCTCACCCCTAACCCATCTCCCCCAACCCCACATCTAAGCAACCTTTAGACACCTCCAGGGGTGGGGACTCAACCCCCTCCCTGGGCAGCCTGTGCCAAGGGCTGACTGCTCTTGCTGGGAAAAAAATTTTCCTAACATCCAGCCTAACCCTCCCCTGTTGCAGTTTGCAGCCATTCCCTCTTGTTCTGTCACTAATTACCCGTGAGAAGAGCCCAGCACCAACCTCTCTACAACGTCCTGTCAGGCAGATGCAGAGAGCGATGAGGTCTCCCCTCAGCCTCCTCTTCTTCCAGCTGAACAGTCCCAGCTCCTTCAGTTGCTCTTCACAAGATTTATTCTCCAGCCCCTTCCCCAGCTCTGTCGCCCTCCTCTGCACTCGCTCCAGCCCCTCGAGATCTGTCTTGGATTGAGGAGCCCAAGGCTTGAACATAACGGCGAGATGTGAGCATCATCAAACACACACTATAAATGCAACAACTAAACATCTTTTAAAAGCCACCTAAACCAAACAGGCCAAGTTCATAAAAGTCTGATCTCGGGATCAATAGCACTGAAGAGTAACCTCTTATTTTACCACCTCACACAATGCTTCTGAAGGGTGACTTTCCCCACCATTGCAGGGCAGGCAAGGGAGCGGGCAATGAGCCGTATGATAATGCTAAACTAGATGTGGAGACCCCCTTGCCAGTATTTTTCTGCCATTTGGAATGAGACAAAGAAAGGGGGGCACAAAATCCAGCATTTCCAAGCAAATCAGCCTGTATTCAGAATTTCCCCAGCCAAACAAAGACTATTTGGTGGAATAATTCTCAAGCAATGCCCAAGCATTCTAAGCTTAGTTACTATACGCTGAGTTTTGTGTAGAGGATAGTGTGGGTGCTTTAGGCTCGTTGGTCTTACATTTCCATCTCATTACTTCCCTGCAAGATGCACAAAATTTGCAGTTTCCTACCTGAAGCTAAAAGCTGGTATTAAAGTCCTACTTTAATTAACAGAAAACAGTGTTCACAGAGCTCGGGGCGGGGCTTCGCTCGTTTTGCTAAATGTAAGAAATTGTCAGAGGTGAGAAGATAATTACGGAAACCTGGATATAAAAATAACTTTCAGACAAATTTTCACTTTGTGACCTTATTAAAAGAGTGTTAGGTACTACTGTCATGAGTAAGGAGGTGCAAAGACTGAGGGGTGGGGGAGCACCTACCTGCTGGTTCCTTTCCACTGTTCCAACTGCCACATTTCTCAAGGGTTAGAAGCAGCAAATTCATTTTGCACATTCATCAATAAATTCAGATATAACGAAGGCCGCTTTCACTGTATCCTTAAAACAGGGCATTTTTCAAAGACTTCAGTGATGTCGAACCCAATTTACTCATTTCTGTAGAGCTGGAGAACTCCACACCGAGTTGGAGGGAGCCGGCCTCCCTGTTCACCACCTTGTTTGCAACAGCACAAGAGAAAATTGTGAAAGTTTTCAAACCTGAGTTCGGCAAGATATTGAATTACTTGCCATTATAATCTCTCTTGTAACTGGCTCTAGTGGTTTTTTCTCGTCCTGTGTTTTGTTTTTTCCTCCACCCAACATAGTTTTTGTTACATAATTCTGAACCTTGCATTACTGTTCAACATTTTTAAAGATGAGACTATCAAGGAGACTACAATGTTCCATGCAAGATTACACAAGTATTAAATATAATTGTAACGACACGTAGCACCAGATGGTGCAGTTACAGGTAGTATTACTAGCCCATCTTCAATTATGAATGATGCACTTTAACAAAATAAAATGTAATTGTTTGCTTTGCAGACCAGATTCCACTGGTCACTTATTATAAAAAGAAATAGAAGTTTTCTCTGATTTTTTGCCTCTGTCTTTTCAGTGGGTGTTTTCTTGGTATGGAGTTACCTACCCCTACCCCTCTTCCCCCCGTAAATGCCAATAAACCAATGTTTGTACTATACTTCTTGATTAAAAAAAAAAAAAGCTATGACAGCATTCTGCTGATGAACATCTGTTCAAGCTAGTTTTATGCAAATTCATGTTTCTTGTTTAATTTGCTGGGTGGGCTCAACATCACTGAATACTCTCCCCGTGGGAATCCTATACCTATTGATATTCAAATAAGTTTGCATTCCTCACCCCTCGCCCCATCCGCTATCCAAATATTGAGTCGTCTTCCACCCCTGCCGCACCTGTAGCTGCAGTGAATGAGAATAAGCCTTTGTAAAAATGGCACTGATTAAGTATGTAAATCAGATGTAGGAATGCAAATTAGCAACCATTCTGGAAACAAGGGGGTTTCACAAGCATGAAAATTGAAAGATTTATGTCTAAAGTGCCTTACTTTTTTCCTTATATGACTTTAAAGGATGCTTGAAATTACAGCAATTGCTTTAAAACCTTACTTTTGTTTTGCCTGGTTTTACAACAGCACTTATTTTTAGGCAGATTTTTCAGAAGTCTTTTCAAAATAAACTACTTAATTTTACATCACTCCTGTGAGGTGAATGCAGACATGTTGGGTTTTTTTGTGGATTTGGTTTTTAACTGATGGAAAAACTAAGATGGCAGGGTCACCAGCTCAATACGGCAGTCAGCACCAGATGCACTGAAAAATCCTAACTCATTAATTTCATTTAAGGTTTTATGTACAACTCACCTGAGGTCACACATTGAAAACTACAGACTGCTTTTAAAGATCTCAGCGCAACTTTCCAAGGTCAGGTGCGTCAAGAGAGAACAAAAATGAGAATTTATAGGTTTCCTTCTCTGCAGTATGTTTTATAATTACTTATAGACTAGCGATAACCACACAAGGCCATACAATTACTAAATAATGCATTTTGCAGAGGGATAAAGCCCACCTGCTTTTCTTTGAGCCGGAACTTCCCAACCTACTTTCGTCTATTTAGCAAAACCTGAATTCCTGTTTTAAGGAGGCAAAGGACAGCGCTCACCTACTCGAGAAGAGGATTTGCTCAAACATTTAAAACTGTGAAGAGCTAACACACAGTTTTCAATCACAATCCACATTCGTGTGTAACATTCTGCACCCAATTTTCAGTTAGTAGAAGGAAACCAGGAAAATATAGAACACTGTAGAACCTGCACTAAACTAGGACTGAGGGTATTTAAATTTGGTCCCTGGTACTGTCAGAAGTCTCACATACGACCTTGAGAAGTTCATGATCTCTCTGGAATTTACATCTGGAGATGCCACGCAATAATGATTTATGTCTTTTCTACATACATTGGGAACTCTGCAAATCAGGGTCTGCCATGTTATATGCTTATTATAGCAAAAATCCTCAGTTAAGTACCAAACCCATCATTGTTCTCCGAGTTTCCGCAATATATAAATACACTAAGAGTAACTTGAGGATTCCAAATCATGCAAGTCAATGTCAGGAGACGTTCTATCTTGTTAAATAGAATGTCAGGAGCCTCTTCATCCCACTTATTCTGCAATTGGGGAACATTCATCCACCTCACTGTGGGTAGAAACACCTCTCACTTTCAGAAGATATGGTATTTTTATGCACGCACTTATATGCAGCTGTTATTAAGAATGCAGTCACATCATTTTTTATTCTAATAGTGGGAGTACATAATCAGTTCAAGTGCTGCACTAGTAAGGAGAATTCAAGACAAATTATAAGTCATAGATAATTACTATTAATAGAATATATGCCTCAAGGAGAACGGAGGTATTAGATAAACATCAATGCGGTGCTTAGTAGCTCAGGAGTGGATAAAAGAAAGGAGAATGAGTTGCTTTGGGATTCCTCCACTGTGTCGTAGCTGGTGAAGGGCTATGTTTGTTTAGAGTCCTTTCTGTTCCTAGCCACATAAACGCAAACTTCATTTTAGAAAAGGCACAAGAAACTCCAGAGCAGAGCCATCTTGAAACAGCTCAATATCCGCAATTGCTGCGGGAGATGTGACAGCTCCTCAGCCAGAGCAAAGGCTCTTCCTTTTGTGCTCCTTTCGGCCTCACCTGAGCACAGCTGAGCCTCCTCACAGTAATACTGTTGAAAACACAAACCAGTTACCCAAAGCAAGGTTTTGTGTACGTGACCTGGCTGCTTTAGATCTGCATTTGCGTAGAAGGGACATAATTTTCTTGTGGTGTTAAATTTTATGACCTGTACTGAAAGAAATCTTTCCAAGTCCGCCTTCCTCCCTCTCAACCCCATTTCAGTGGGACAACAGTCCTTCTACCAGATGACTTTTCCTTTACTTTAGTATTATAAAAACAAACAAGCAAGCAAGCAAAAATCTAAAGGAGATACCACTTCATCTTGAAGAGGAAGGTGTGATCATTGAACCACTCGATTTGCTTGATATGATGATACAATCTTTGACTGGCCCACATTGCCTCCAAACTTTTGGTGGCTGCTTTCCTTTAGCTGTGCTCTGGAAAAGATTACCCGTAAAACCCCACGAAGCAAAGTCACACCAAGCCAGACCACTTTGAGCCCGAAAACCGTTGGCTGCTCTAGTGCACTGCTGGAGCACACCTAAGGTGGGAGACAAGAGGCCAGAATGGCAATGCTTTTGACAACCCGTAAAAAAATAAATCAATAGCTTAAAAACACACACTCTGAAGTGCCTCAGCACTAACAAGCAGCAGATTATTAACCTGACACATCAAAAGGGTTTAAAACGACTGTCTCTTTATTACATTGCCCAGACTATTGAAAAAATTGCTTGTTTAAAAATCCTGATACGGAGAGAGAGAGAGAGAGAGAGAAGAGGAAAGAGATCCCTGCAATATTTCTTTTTCTGCATTGAACACATCTGGCTTTATTATGAGTCCTTCCCCTTTCTATAACATAAAGAAACAAAATTTTCCCCAGCTATTTTTAAAAATGACCTACAGTTGTTTTAGACTAGTCCCTTCGTGCTACTTTGCAATCAACACGTTAGCAGTGAACAAGAAATATTTTCTTTATGGTGGCCTCTGTGCAACGAGAGAAAAAAAGGGCAGCAAAGGAGGAAGATGAGGATTGAAGAATCTGGGTATCACTTTCCTGGCAGATACAGAGGGGCTGCAGCAAGATCTTTTAGTCAGGAGGGTGTCTTTGGCCAGCAACATCAAATGTGAATTGCTCCACGAGCTTGTACAGTTGGAGTAAATAGTACAGGATTTTTATATAAAACTCCTTAAGAGGAGTTCTTTCCAATTCTGAAAATACTTTCAGTATTTCTGGCAATCAATGACCTCACACTTTGTGATAATTCATGATAAATTAGCCCAATTTCACACTGCTCTGCAGTCAAGGACTGCAGAAGAGAAATGTTGCCTGGCATTTTTTAGTCTGCATGCCCATAGGCAAGGTAAGCACAGAGAATATTTTCCATGGAAAATTTCCTTGGCTTACAAGTATTTCACACTTCACAGAAGGCTGATGTATTATCAATTTACAAACCCTATTTAGTGTGATTTTCATAAAAGGAGGAGACTAGGTGATTGCAGAAAACTGAGCATTATATAGGGCACCTAGGAAAAGTAAAATTACAAGTGTTCATGCTTGGAAGAATGAAACCACTGTTGCTTACAGCACTGCTGATCTACAGCTCACACAGTGATGCAATAAATGCCCGAGAACAGCTATTTTCCACCTGAGCCTCTTCTGAATATCGGTTCTTTCTGAAAAATATTTGAGGGGGGAGGGGACACACATGTAGCCTCCTTACATCACAAGTACTGTCTTTTCTACCGCTGGAATTTCTCAGAAACCTGTTGCTCTTCCTTTCCACATCGCCTGCAGAGCTGGACAGGGCGCGTAACCAAGTGGGTCGAGGCAGCAGTGAGCTGATGGCTGCGGGACATCGACCTGCAGGAGGCTGTCAAAAGCTGAGGAGGGGCACTCAGGCAGCAGCGACACAAGAGTTGCCATGAGCATGAGGTCCTCTCCATGCTTTGTGAGCGAAAAGCAATCGCCACAGGAGTGACGTCGTAAATCACAGACCATATCACTGCTTGCTTGAGTCTCCATCACATTATACGCGACTCGCTCGATGCGGTTCTGTGGCTTTTTGAAAATCAGCACAGGCTCGCAGACACATGACTCCCCGGCGGACTGAAGGGCAGAGTCAAGTTTGGCACGGTTTGATCGCCCTCTGTGAGAAGACGTGCCTTAGAAGGGACATCTGTGAACTCAAGTGGGAGGCAATGACGGACCTCTCCTGCCAGCTAGCCGAGGGGCAGCGGGGATGTCAACAGCAAAACAGCTGTTCTGCCACCTGCATGAGTGATGGTGGCGAGCTGCTGTCAGAGCAGTGGGGGAGTGACACGAGTGTCTATTTTCTAATTACGCAATTCCACTCTCCTGCCTCTTTTCCACTGGGGAAAGCGGAGTAAATTGGCACAACGAAAAGTTTTGCTTCACTATTGCATGCTTGGATCCAACCAGAGCCTGCGTTACAGTGCAGAAACAACAGTCAAGCCCACAGATTCACCCTCTACTCACTGTAATGATAACAGTCCCAATGTGTAGTAATTTGATGCAAAGAAATGTCATAGTGCTGTGACAGAGAAGAAATGACATGAAAAAATATTTAAAGCCAAAGGCTAGATTCCACGATACATAGAGATTATTTTCTTTCATAAAGCACAGCAGTCAGAAGTGACACAGTTTGTCTTTGAGACGCTTCCTAGAACAGGTAGTTCATGAATTAGGGAACCAGTGGTAGCTTTATGTGTTACTTATCTGAGGTATGCCAGAGCAGCCCCGGGTTGTACACCTCTGTTGCCTTCATTGGCCATAAGTAAATCTGGACAGAAGTTACACAGCACTCTGCAAAGTTCTTAAATCCTTGACAGTTTAACTTCTGTGCTCTAATAGGTATTCAAAGTAGAACGTGTAACACTTGGTTTTGGTCCCTGGGAGTCCAAAAATAGAAGAAACCCAGAACCTTTTACTGCAGTTTTGGATCCTGAAATACTTCTCTATATGAAATACAAGGGAGAAAGGTGTGACAACAAAGACTGAGCAACTTCAGCAAGACTTCTCAATTGTAATACTGCATTCAGACTCACTGTCTCAGTAGCACCCGGACATTCTCAACTGGTCATTCATAAAAGCCTGCATAGGAAACAAATTGGCATATTAAGAACAGTCACCTGGCAATAAATTACCTCTGGCGCCCTGTCAGTATTTAAAAAAACAGGTTCTAAATAAGTGATACCTTTCAAGGAAAGGCCAACCTTTGACAGGAAAGCACATAGCTCTTTGTGCTGGCGTCCTGGTCACGGTTGGTAGGTCAAAAGCCTGAACAATGTGCACATGGACAGAAAGTGGAAGGATCCGTGTTAAAAGAAGCAAGGTGAGAATCGTTATATAGAAACTTAATATTTCTGAATGACTCCCCTCCCCTTTGGAATGAGAGGGTGTCCAGAGGAGCTGAGCTTGGCAAAAGCTCTCCGAATTAGATTTTCAGACTCTCACTGTTGATGTTTGGAGCTGTTTTCCAAGGGAGGCCAGCTGACAACGAAGTGCCGTTATTAAAACCACAATACTAATCTTGTCTTTCAGGAAACAACGAGCAATGTAACAAACAAAAATAGTTACAGATATTCAGGATTGTTTTGTTGCTGGTTTATGTTTATTTTGTTGGCTTTCTTAAAGATGGGAATATCTCTTCCAAAAGCGGCATTTGAAAAGTGTCCTCACAAGGGTGACTAAAATTAGAATGAATAGAACTAGAATAAACACAAATTCATATTAGTTTCCATCTCTTATTCTTTCCAGTTCTCCATTTAACTGTGACTGATCATGAACAAAATTTGTTTCTCTTACTAATGATATCGTCCTCTTACTCTTTCATGTGGGATCACTCAGACTGAAACACACTAATGAGGCTTTCAGAGCCGAGCTCCCATTTCCCACTTTTCTTTGAGCATTGCTTCAGAAAGCAGATTTGCTATTCGTGGAAGCGGAGAAGAGGAAGAAGCTTTAGAAATGAAAGCCAGGGCAGGTCCAAGCGATGATCCTCAGCATATGCCGCCGCCTCTTAAAGGTGGGATGATGGAGGAAGAACTCTGAGCTACCTGCACCCAACCACAGTCCAGCAGTACCTAATGGTTCTTTTTTCCAAGGTGGAAAATTGGGGATTTCATGAGAATTGGAGATTTCATGAGCAACACAGGTCGGCGCTACCCATCAGTAATTCAGCTGCGAACCCAGCACTTCCAACAGCCTGAGAAGACAAGAGACACTACAAATGGAACAAGAAAGAGTCTGCAGGACCTCACTTGCACACAACAATCAATCAAAAATCACCCTCTGTCAAAACCAAAACCAAACCAAACCAAAATCAGCCAGGTAGACACTATTATTCCATAACAGGTTTTCAGTCAGGACTAAATAAAAGTTAGAAATATGGTGTCTTGTTTTCAGTGGCATCTTAAGACAGCAAAAGTAGATGTATTAATAACAGGAGTCTAAGAAAGCTGTAATTGAAAGTTTTAGGTTAAGAAGCTTTTTCTACTCCTATTTGTACACTGGAAATACGTTAAAAAAACCCTAGAATAGAGTGATCAGAAATCAAGAAACTACAGGAACAGAAAAATTTTAAGAGAGAATCAGAAACTTACTCAGAAAAACATCAGTTGTACAAAAAGGATAAAAATAAAAATCTTCAGATATTAACAGGAAGGCAGGAAGAAAAAAAAATAAATTAATACCAAACATAATTCCAAAGCATTGAGAAGGTGATTTCAAAGGAAACAGGGAGATAAATGGATGACAGCATGCATATTAATGAGCTCAAAGCAGTTCTCAATTACAGTTCATTATCATTAAGCATTCAAAAAGTAAAAACCAGATAAACAACTCGGCCTACTCTAGCAGGAGTTGAAAATTGCCTGGCAAGAGATGCTTCCCTCTCAGGAATTCTAAGTAAAGGCAAAGAGCATCTGAATGTAACACTTAGGATTCAATTCAGATAATGATAAGACTTGGGGAAAGGAGAATTGAGTCGCGTTATTCAGAAGGACAAAAAGACCCAGAGACAACACACTGTTTGTAATATTCCGGACTCTGTTAAATACAACCTCCCGTGCTGGCTCCTGTTAACGCATCAGCCTGAGCACCAGGTTGTGGTGCAGCTCCCCTGACCCCTCCACCTTCATTTAACCTTATCATCTCACATCCAACCCTGCGCATTCTGAAAGAACGGCCCGTCAGCGGCTTTCGGGGTCTGCTGATTGTTTTCTTGGTGCTCAGTCCTGTAGAAATCTCCCCTAAAGACTGCTGACTGAATACAATCCCTGTGCGACTGCGTGCACGCTGGGTGTGCATTCACAGCACACACGTTACGGGTTCAATGTCAAGAATTTCTCACCTTGTAAGTAAAACATGAGTGACTTGCCTCATTTTGAGCCTGAATTAAGTTTTGGAAGGAATAAGGGTATCAGAAGGGGATGGTGTTTAGAAGCCAAAAGAGGAAACTATGGCTGATAGAGAAACTTTGGGAGGTAAAATCTCATTGTACCTGTTGTAAAGAGTGAAACATGCTCTAAATGTCACACCGAAGGAGTTTTAGAAACTTCTCAGAGCCTGTGGTGGACCCCCATGGTGAGCCTAAGCCAGCACTCAACCTCCTCGGGACAAGTGTCTGGAAATTAATAATTTGCCAAAAACCTGAAGGGGTTTTGTTGACCTGCTCGATCTGGAAATGAAGGAGTGCAGCACGCATTGCTCAGTAGCTTCTCATCTCTGCCATCTACCAAAACAAACGGGTTTTGCTCTTGAGCATCATGGCATCAAGCATTTGATTCGCAGACCAGCTGAAGCACCTCAGGGAAGGTGCCGGAGCACTCTTCTGCAAAACATTTGAGTGCTGGGCACCTCTGACGAGATTCTCAGAGCACTACCATGGAGCCAGCTCCTCTGCTCTCAGGAGGCTTGTGTCGGGAGCAGTGTGGGCAGCAGGAGCAGGGCTGT